>NC_044065.1:3572235-3637235 GCF_902167405.1 Gadus morhua | reverse complement strand
CCAGAATAGGGAAAGACGACTCTTCTACTCACTCCGAAATGTGTTGGCCCTGGCACCTTTGTAGTGTGTGTGTGTGTGTGTGTGTGTGTGTGTGTGTGTGTGTGTGTGTGTGTGTGTGTGTGTGTGTGTGTGTGTGTGTGTGTGTGTGTGTGTGTGTGTGTGTGTGTGTGTGTGCCTAATGTATAAAGACTGGCTGCGTAAGGGCTTTTCACATCCTGGCTTTGAGTCTCTTTTTGGGTCAAGATTAAAGGGAAGGCTCCTTCAGATTCACTGGATTCTCCCCCCCCCACCACACCACCTTGTTTCCTCCAATTATGTGTGTGTCTGTGCCTGGCGTGTGTGTTTGTTTGCGCTTCACTTAGTCCATTTTGTTGTTAGCGTTTTGCTCAGAAGCTAGCTAGCCGACTCTCTCTGCTTCGGTCTGTCTTTCCCGCTCTGTCACTCTCACTCTGTCACTCTACCTCTGTCACTCTACCTCTGTCACTCTCACTCTGTCACTCTCACTCTGTCACTCTCACTCTTTAACTCTCCCTCTGTCACTCTCCCTCTGTCACTCTCCCTCTGTCACTCTCCCTCTGTCACTCTCCCTCTGTCACTCTCCCTCTGTCACTCTCTCTGTCACTCTCCCTCTGTCACTCTCCCTCTGTCACTCTCCCTCTGTCACTCTCCCTCTGTCACTCTCCCTCTGTCACTCTCCCTCTGTCACTCTCACTCTGTCACTCTCCCTCTGTCACTCTCACTCTGTCACTCTCCCTCTGTCACTCTCCCTCTGTCACTCTCCCTCAGTAACTCTCACTCAGTCACTGGAAGCTAGCATACAGTGATCAGGAAATGACGTAGTTATTAGATGAGGGGATTGCATTTAACGTATCCATGCCTTTCCCTCTGTGTGTGTGTGTGTGTGTGTGTGTGTGTGTGTGTGTGTGTGTGTGTGTGTGTGTGTGTGTGTGTGTGTGTGTGTGTGTGTGTGTGTGTGTGTGTGTGTGTGTAGATGCGTCAGGGGGCCTTCCTGGTCAACGCGGCCCGGGGGGGTCTGGTGGATGAGAAGGCCCTCGCCCAGGCCCTGAAGGAGGGAAGGATACGAGGGGCCGCCCTGGACGTCCACGAGACGGAGCCCTTCAGGTGACACCTCTCTGTCTGTCTGTCTGTCTGTCTGTCTGTCTGTCTGTCTGTCTGTCTGTCTCTGTTGTCTCTGTTGTCTCTTTCCATTTCTCTCGCTATTGCTCTCTCTCTCTCTGTGTCTGTGTCTGTGTCTCTGTCTGCCTTTATATTTCTATTCAAGAGAGCTTTATTGGCATGAAAAAGAAGCGTTCTGACAAGATTGGAGACTCAAAGTGCTTTATTGGCATCAAAAGTGGACGTTTAAGTTACCTAAGCACAAAATGTATGGTATTATATTTCAGGTAATCTCTGTCTCTCTGTCTCTCTCTCTGTCTCTCTCCCTCTCTGTCTCTCTCCCTCTCTGTCTCTCTCTTTCTCTCATTCTTTCCCTCTCTGTTTCTCTCATTCTCTCCCTCTCTGTCTCTCTCTTTCTCTCATTTTCTCCTTCTCTGTTTCTCTCATTCTCTCCCTCTCTGTCTCTCTCTTTCTCTCATTCTCTCCCTCTGTTTCTCTCATTCTCCCCCTCTCTGTCTCTGTCCCTCTCTGTCTCTCTTTCTCTCAAACAATCATCCATTCACTTTATAGTGCCTGTTATTTTTGGTTTATTTCTTTAAGCTGAAGACAAAATCAGTTTAAAAGCGACAATAAAGAACAGAACGACCAAAGAGGGAGAAGTAGCAAGCAGGAGAAACCAACCGTTATCATTTAGTTTTTATCAGAAGATGTCTGAATCTAACCCCAGATGCCGCTGTGTTGTTTGTGTTGTTGTGTTGTTGTGTAGCTTTGCCCAGGGCCCGCTGAAGGACGCGCCCAACCTGATCTGTACCCCCCACACGGCCTGGTACAGCGAGCAGGCCTCCCTGGAGATGAGGGAGGCGGCCGCCACCGAGATACGCCGCGCCGTCACCGGTACGCACACACACACACGTGCACACGTGCACACACACACGTGCACACACACACACACAGTCGCAGACAGACGTAGACAAAAAACACGCGCGCTCGCACACAAACACATTCTCTATCTCATTCACTCAGACACACACACACACACACACACACACACACACACACACACACACACACACACACACACACACACACACACTACATGATCAGCGATATGAAGACTGTGAGCCTTACAGGCCTCACACCTGCAGACGACCACACGCACGCACACACACACACACACACTGGTTAAACGGCCTGACTCTGTGCTGTGCCTTGGATGTGCGTTTGTCTAGGGACGCTCATTAAGGCACCGCCCCCTTAAACGCCATGGCAACAAGTCGAGAGGGACTTTAGTTCCACTTGATTTATGACCAGGTACTCCTTCTTTAACTCTGTGTGTGTGTGTGTCTGTGTGTGTATGTGTGTCTGCTTCCGTGTGTATGTGTGTGTGTGTCTGCTTCCATCTGTGTGTGTGTGCGTGTGTGTCTCTATCCTAGGCCGTATTCCTGACAGCTTAAGGAACTGTGTGAACAAGGAGTTCTTCGTGTCTTCGACGCCGTGGGGCGTTATCGACCAGTCTGTCCACCCGGAGCTCAACGGCGCTTCCTACAGGTAGGCCTGGAGAACCACAGCACCGCCTACACAGACAGGGCACTCAGACGCTGAGGAAACGGCTGCAGGCAGATCGTTGCTCTTCTCTTTAGATGCTCATTTCAGTCCGTTTAATGTCAACAGTATTCTGATTTGCTCTTGTACGCCTAGCGGCCATCTTTGTTCTAACTAGCTAGGCGGGGGTAACTGCATGTGTAGTTCGCATTATATTGAGAACATTTAGCAGACGCTTTTATCCAAAGCGACTTAAAATAAGTATGTTTGTCGTAAGAAATAGCTGACAATATCGCTGTCGGTACAGTAAGGATGTTCATAGAGCCAAGCGCCAAGCCCTAACGATCGCTAGGTTAACCCGTTCCCCGTAGACAATAAAGATAGCTAGGATAAGATGCTACACAACTAAGTACTATAACTAAGTACAGCATACAATAAATGCGTTGATTGAGTGCCAGGACGTACGAAATAAGTGGGAGGGGTGGGGTGGGAGGGGCTGGCTATGCAGAGGTATTCAATTACCCTCTCCTAGCTAGCTTTAATGCTATACTGTTAGCCAATTGATTGTCATTGTTGGATTGTTTTAAGGTGTGGGAAATATTAACAAACACTAATGGAGTTTAAGTAGGAGTTTAAATCAACAGACCTCAAGTGGTATAAGTGCTATCTATTTACAGTTATGTTGTATAACTTGATGATTTCTCGTAGTAAACAACCTGCTTAATTCAAAAAAACCTTAAGCGGAAAGCTAAATTAGCTAGTAGTAGACATCCGACCCCTCCCCCAGCGTTCTCTGGCCGGCCGCCATGTTTGTAGTCCCCTCCTCCTCATCGGTCTCACCTTCATGGCCCTCATCGTCATCAACATGTCCGCCTCCATGTGCTTCTCTCATGCAGCACAGGGAACCAAACTATCGCCGCGCTCACTACCGGAAACCCCCAAGACAAAATTAAAGCCTAGGTCAGAAGCAGGTAAATGAAGCCCTCCGTCCCCCCCACCAGAGAGATGACATCGCCCCTCCCCCCCCCCCCCCCCCCCCCCCCGTCTGTGTGTACACCTGAACGCCTCCACTTCCTGTTTCACCTGTCCCCCTTCCGTCCATTTCTATTACCTCCATGTTCCCAATAGGTGATACCACTACCCCCACCCAACATCTCCCCCAGCATCACTACACCACCACCCCCATCATACACCACCACCCCCATCATACACCACCACACGCATCACACCCTACAAACACCCAACCCCATCACCACCCCCCACTACTCCACCATCACTACACCATCACTACACAACCACCACTACAGCGCCATCACTACACCTTCACCACTACACCACCAACACTACACCACCATCACTACACCACCACCACTGCACCACCACCACTACACCACCACCACTACACCATCACTACACCTTCACCACTACACCACCGTCACTACACCACCAACACTGCACCACCACCACTGCACCACCAACACTACACCACCGCCACTACACCACCGTCACTACACCACCATCACTACACCACCACCACTACACCACCATCACTACACCACCACCACTACACCACCATCACTACACCACCACCGCTACACCACCACCACTACACCACCACCACTACACCACCATCACTACACCACCACCGCTACACCACCATCACTACACCACCATCACTACACCACCATCACTACACCACCATCACTACACCACCACCGCTACACCACCACCACTACACCACCATCACTACACCACCATCACTACACCACCATCACTACACCACCATCACCAGCCAAAATCCCCTAACCCTCCTACACCATCACCATCGCCCACCAACACCTAAGACTCCCAACAACCAACCCCACCCACGCCCCCACCCAACACCGCCCGGCTGTGTGGGGGTGGTGTCCATTTGGTTTTGGGTCCCTCCCTGTAAGCATTCCCACTAGCCTTCCCACTAGCATTCCCACTAGCATTCCCACTAGCATTCCCACTAGCATTCCCACTAGCCTTCCCACTAGCATTCCCACTAGCCTTCCCACTAGCCTTCCCACTAGCATTCCCACTAGCATTCCCACTAGCATTCCCACTAGCATTGCCACTAGCATTCCCACTAGCATTGTCACTAGCATTCCCACTAGCATTCCCACTAGCATCACCACTAGCATTCCCACTAGCATTCCCACTAGCATTCCCACTAGCATTCCCACTTGCATTCCCACTAGCATTCCCACTTGCATTCCCACTAGCATTGCCACTAGCATTGCCACTAGCATCGCCACTAGCATCGCCACTAGCATTCCCACTAGCATTCCCACTAGCATTGCCACTAGCATTGCCACTAGCATTGCCACTAGCATTCCCACTAGCATCCCACTAGTATTCCCAGCGGGGGCCTTTGTTCCCCCAGACCCTCGGTATACTGGGTGGCCCTCCGCTACCCAGTTAGAACGGGGGGGCCGGTTCTGTTGAATGAGGCGGCTCTCGACCGTCGGTTCTGTCGTACTGTCTCGCTCTCCGGGTCGTTCCTGTGTGCTCCTGGTGTGTGCAGACTGCCCCATGGGCCTCGGGACTTGTGTGGTTTTTTGGGGATATATATTGAGCTATGATATCATGCATATTTAACATACGGTATATATATATATATATATATATATATATATATATATATATTAGAGCTGTCAAGCGATTAAAATATTTAATCGTGATTAATCGCATTAATGTCATAGTTAACTCACGATTAATCGCAAATTATTTTTCTATGCTAAATATCCCTTGATTTTTTTGTCCCATAATTCTTCTCATTTTAATTCTCTTATCAACATGGTGAAGTGCATCGGCTTGCCTTGTGCAAATGATTTTTTATTGATAACAACATTGGCATATACACGGATCAAAACAGGACGATACAAAAAAAGAGCCTATAGTGCAATTAAACGACTGCTTTGAACAAATGTCATTTGAACATAGCAGTCAGGCTACTGCTTCTTTGTTTTGAGCCAAAGGAAAAAAATAAATAAAAGGTATATATTTTTTTTTAATAAAATAATTGCGTTAATCGCGCGATAAAAAATTTAACGCCGTTAAATTTGGTTTGCGTTAACGCCGTTAATAACGCGTTTAACTGACAGCTCTAATATATATATTATATATGTATGTATGTGTGTGTATATATATACTGTATGCTGATGGTGATATGAAATGTTCAACCGTTTCATCTCTATTGTCTGTGTGTCTGTCGGAATGTGTCTGCACATAAACTGCGTGTTTGTGTGTTTTATTTTACAATCAATATTATCAAGTAATCCTCGACGACAAGTTCCTCGTTTGTGACGTATCGGTGCTGACACACAAACACCTCCACTCGGTGGTGCGCGCAGACGTAAAAAAATAAATAATTCTGCGTCCAACCCTAAAGCGCCCCTCGACCCCTGCAGACGGACGCTAACCTCTGACCCCTCCCCCGCCCCCCCAGGTACCCAGCGGGGGTGGTGGGCGTGGCCCCCGGCGGCATGCCCGGGGCCCTGGAGGGCATGGTGCCCGGGGGGGTGCCGATCGCCCACAGCCTGCCCTCCGGCACCCACCCGTCCCAGGCGCCGTCGCCCAACCAGCCCACCAAACACGGCGAGACGCGGGAGCACCTTACCGAGCAATAGCCCCGCCCCCTGACCTCCCCCCCCCCCCCCCCCCCCCCCTCCTCTCCCCCCCCTCCTCCATCCCCCCCCCCACCCTCCCTCCTGAAACAACGACGGACATCGACAGCGTTGTCGAACACGATTCCGGAAGCGGTCCGACGCTTTGGAAGCGGAACGCCGGAGTCAGAAGCCCCCAAGCCCCCCCGCACCCCAGGGGTCAAGACTTGAGACACGCGCGCACCTTCTCCGCCGCACATGCCACCAGCCGGAGGGGGGGGGGGGGGGGAGGTGTGGCGGGATGGGCGCAAAGTTTATACTTTGACCCTTTCCTTTTTTGTGGAGTTTTTTCCTTTAGTTTCTATCTGTCGTCGTCTCTGGACTTTGGGTGTCGGACTCCGTGTTTCGTTTTAGTTTGTTCTGTTTTCTTTGGGGCCTGCCGGTCGCTCTGGAAGATCGCTCCGGTGTTTTGTTTTTTTTTGCTTTTGTCAAAGCGATTCTGGAGACTTGCGAAAGCCGCGCATTGATGGACATCTGCACACACACACACACACACACACACACACACACACACACACACACACACACACACACACACACCCCTCTCTTCCTCTACATCTAGGACTGCACCGCAAAGCTTCTGAGAAAGAGGAAATACAAACTGTTGCATTTTGTGCTACTGGACTTCAGCCAAACATATACACACACACTCTCTCACATTCTCACACACACACACACACACCTCAAAACCTGCCCCTGAAAAGTTACCACTCATACAAAACACACACACATACCCACACGCTCTTTTCCTTTATAATTTTTGTTCTCACTGCCTCCCCACTAAATCTGTTTCCGTATTGTCGCCTTTTCTCGTTTCCTTTGAGCTTTCGTTTGACAGGAGCAAATGAGACCCGGAATAGATTTTGAACATGTATGCGCGTACCCAAATATATATTTACCTCATCAAATTCAAACAAAGGAAAAGGCTAGATCTCTTTCCATTAATGGTAATCTCAAGAGCGCGTTTTAACCCTTTCCTACGATGGAGTTTCAATTGCCGAGATAGTTTGCTGTTCTGGGGGATATTACGTTTATAACAGCGGTTATGAATAATATCAAAATGATAATTGAAAGCTCTGTATATTACCCAGCACTAAAACAGACAAAGAAATATATAGATAAATATATATTTACCTGCTAGGTACTACCGGACTATTTGTGATTGCTTTTTTTCGTTGAGTTTGATACCAAGTAGTTACTTGTATGTTGTTTTTGTTGATGAAGTGTACGTCACAAATGATGCGAAAACGCGAAGGACCGCTCTTCTACGCCCTTCTTAACGTGGAGGCTGTTCCCCATGTCAACATAATGACGACCAGCAGGTGGCGCCACATCTCACCCTTTGTTGACCGCAATCATTACAAAATTATTTTCTTTCCCCCCCCCCCCAAGGGCTCCCAAGAGACTCGGTTCTCGCGTTGGACTGCTCCGCAGGCAGGAAAGGGTTAAACAAATAAACTCCATTCCTTAATGACTCAGGAAACACTTTTTTGCGAATTCTACTTTTTTTTTCTTGATCTCCAAAAGTTATGTTTTGTGGAGAAAAAAAAAAGAATGACTTATGAGTAGTATGGCTATTTCTCTCCCCTCTTCTTCATTGTGGTATTTTTATATACAAGACATACGACACATCCTATGTTTTGGTGTTGAAAGAGTTTTAAAGAGTCCTGTTAGATTTGTATTGCCTAGTTAAATGTACCTATAACCATAGTCCTATGTGGTCCACTCTTTTCTATTATTCTATTTTGCTTCTATTGAAGGCCAGGTTCATTGGGGCCATCCAGTACTCTGAGAGCAATAGCAGAAACTCATACGTAGTGTCGAGACGATAGAAGAGGCAGCCAGCAGTATGGTTTACTTTTTTTTTGTTTCTTTTTTTTAGTTTGAGTGTTTGTATTCGTTTCTTGTACAAGGTGAACATTAAGCATTCAGTGCAGTTCAAATAAAATACTCAAACATGAGGAACAAAACGGTTTGTCTGTCTCCTCCAGTAGGGCCGAGCTCTCTGAGTGGCCAACGACGTGCGTCGCGACGTAGGTCGCATTGGTCTCGACGTAGGTCGCTGCGTTGGTCGCTCGTCTGGCTGCTTTCAGTCGATGTGGTCGCTGGCTGGCTCACTCAAAGTCTACATGATCAGTTGATTTGCATGGTATTAACGTTTTTTTTGCGACAGTTGAAGTACCAGAAAGCCATGCTCTCTGGCGAAAGCTACCTACAGCTCTTTATTGCTAATATTGTTTTAATATTTTTCTATTGAAGTACAGTTTAAAATGATGAAATCGTTGGTCTATCAGTATCAATAAAATATATTAGTCGTAATTTGGGGCGTATTCAAATAATGTATTTTATATATTATATATAGCCTATTTGTTTTGTTAAATGTCATTAAGCCTAATAACGTATATTATGCACAAAGTTCTTCGTTATAGAGTGATAGACTTAAATATATGTGCAATAATATGAAGCCAATGCCACAGTTGTACAAGCGGTAGTCACGCTGGGTTAGTAATCATGAAGGCCGGTGTTTGATTCTCTCCACGGACGGGTATATTTTTGCTCTTTTAGTCAAACTTATTGACGCAATCGGCCTCTTTCATTTAACATTTTTGTATGTTTTGGTACGATGGTATGATAATTATACGACGTAATGACGGGCTGCGACGCCTCGCTGGTATCGGCTGGCGGGCTGCGACGACAGGCCAGCCACGGCTGGCCGCTGTCTGCCGCCGGCCACTGGCCGCTGTCTGCCGCCGGCCACTGGCCGCTGCTGGCAGCTGGCCACTGGCAGGCTGACCGACTAGGTTGCGACCATAAATGCGTCGCAACCCTTTTGGCGGCAAATAGGTCGCAACCAACCAGAGGTATGACTGAATGAGCGACCTGTGGCAGCCAGCCATTGTCACCATGGCTGCTACCACAACCAAAAGCCTATAGTTATCAGCTAACATCTCATTGAACAGAATAAATACACGTGCGTCAGTGTAATAAAAACGTACATACAATAATATATAGCTTAGATATTGATAGACCAATAAGCCTTTTTAAAATATAGACAAGTAGGCCTCTTGGTCTATCCATCTATCTTTAATTTTAAATTAACTTTGTAATACAGTGATGTGTACGAATTTGTATTGATTAGGCTATATTGTACGCTATAGCCTATTGGTTTGTTAAATGACCAAGACTAATAAAATATCCTATGAGGAAAGATATAGTATAATATACTTTGATATAGGCCTAAGTGTAGCAATACTCAACACAAAAGCCACAGTGCGTCAGCAAGTGGTATTAATGCTAGGTTAGTAATCAAGGGGTGTGTTTGATTCTCTCCAAGGTCAAATAGATCTTTGCTCTTTTAGTCAAACTTACTGACGCAATCGGCCTCTTTCATTTTAACATTTTAGTAGGATTTAGTACGATGGTTTGATAATTATACGACGTAATGACGGGCTGCGACACTGGCTGGTGTCGGTTGGCTGGCTGCGACGACAGGCCAGCCGCTGGCTGCCGCTGGCCGCTGGCTGCGGCTGGCAGCTGGCTCTGGCAGGCTGACCGACTAGGTCGCGACCATAAAAGCGTCGCGACCCTTTTGGCGGCAAATAGGTCGCAACCAACCAGAGGTATGGCTGAATGAGCGACCTGTGGCAGCCAGCCATTGTCACCATGGCTGCTACCATAACCAAAAGCCTATATGTTATCAGTTAACATCTCATTGAACAGAATAAATATACGTGCGTCAATATAATAAAAAATAATAATATATACCTAGCTTAGATATTGATAGACCAATAGGCCTTTTGGTCTATCCATCTATATTTAATTAATTTTGAATTAACTTTGTAATACAGTGATGTTTACGATATTTATATTGATTAAATTGTATAGCCTATTGGTTTGTTGAATGTCAAAGACTAATAAAATATCCTATGAAGAAAGTTATAGTGTAATATATTTTGATATAAGTGTAACAAAACAAATAAAAACTCTAATTCACAGACACAATACCGTAAAAAAAAAAGTAAAAATAAATATATAATGTGTCACGAATCATGATAGTCAAGTATTCAAATGTATAAACCAAAGAACAAAATATAAAAATTGAAATTAGAGTTAGAGTTTTCTAAAAAAAAGTGTCAATAATATTTTGCACAATTTAAAGGGGGCCAGTGACAATACAAATCTATAGTAGGCCTATATAAAAAGTGTGTGTAAAGTGGCCCAATCATCAAGTATGTATGCTAACTCTAAGAATGTTTTGCAGCCAACAGACCAAAAACAAAAACTGTAATGTACAGCATATGATAAAATCCAACCGCTTTCCATATTATAGGCACTATGTATTCCTGGGACCAGGGAGCACAATTCAGGAAGGTGGAATGAATAAATACGCACATTTTTCCAATTCAGATCACTCGTGGAGTTGCTTTTATTCATTATAAACATTATAAACATTATTAAAACATTCTAAAAACATTATAAAAACTATCCCTCATTCGCCCCCTCCCTCAGAAATTGGGGCGTGAAGGTGCCTTCAACTTTGGCTGGCTCAACTGGGACAATTGCTGGGTCAATTGAGGGGAGGGGGCTGATTTGTCAGGCATTGAAATGCTCATTATGTGGGAGTGGCCAATTCTATCAGTGGCCACATCAACACAGATGACAAAACAACTGTAAACGGTCATACAATTGTTAATCAACTATTAATATATAATCCATCACTGTATTACTAATTATAATACACACGCCTATCGTGGCCTTTACCAATATATTATTTTAGGAAGGCCTATGTTTTTATAGCACTGACGGACGTATATTTATTCTGTTCAATGAGATGTTAGCTGATAACATAGGCTTTTGGTTGTGGTAGCAGCCATGGTGACAATGGCTGGCTGCCACAGGTCGCTCTTTCAGCCATATGGTTGGTTGCGACCTATTTGCTACAAAAAGGGTTGCAACGCTTTTATGGTCGCGACCTGGTCGGTCAGCCTGCCAGAGCCAGCGGTCAGTGGCCAGCGGCAGCCAGTGGCCAGCCAGCTGGCCTGTCGTCGCAGCCAGCCAACAGACACAGCCAGCGTCGCAGCCCGTCATTACGTCGTAATTATCATACCATCGTACTACTAAATCATACTAAAATGAAAGAGGCCGAAGTTTGACTAAAAGAGCAACAATAGATCTGACCGTGGATCAACCCCTTGATTACTACCATAGCATCACTACCACTAACACCACTGTGGATTTTATGTTAAATACACTGTTACACTGACGACCAATAAAAAAGAAACAGTGTTACCCCTTTTTTTCATGACGACCAATCAGGGCCGTGGCACCAAATCCTGGGCCCTGTATACAAGAGATACTGATTGCCCCCCCCCCCCCCCCCCCCCCGAATTCCCCATACGAGCCTCCTGCGCTGAGTTGTTGAGGGGGGGGGGGGGGGGGTAGAGAACAGTTGTTGACGGGAGGGGACGTGGCCGTGTGCGACTCCTAACAATATGGGCTAGTGGATAATTCAATTGAAATAAAATGCTTTTATTTTTTTATTATTTTTTTGCCATGGGCCCCCCCTCTGCCTTGGGCCCCCCCACAACTGTCCACCTTTCCCCCGCAGTCCGACGGCCCTGCGACCAAAAAAAAACGACAGTGTTACCCCTTATATTTTATTTGACAAAGACAACAGTGTTACCCTTTATGTTTTTTTTCATGACGACCAATAAAAAACGACAGTGTTACCCCTTATGTTTTTTTTCATGACGACCAATAAAAAACGACAGTGTTACCCCTTACATTTTATTTGACAAAGACATCAGTGTTACCCTTTATGTTTTTTTTCACGACCACCAATAAAATAAACAGTGTTACCCCTTATGTTTTTTTTCATGACGACCAATAAAAAACAACAGTGTTACCCCTTATGTTTTTTTTCATGACGACCAATAAAAAACGACAGTGTTACCCCTTATGTTTTTTTTCATGACGACCAATAAAAAAACAACAGTGTTACCCCTTATGTTTTTTTTCATGACGACCAAAGAAAAACAACAGTGTTACCCCTTATGTTTTTTTCATGACGACCAATAAAAAACAACAGTGTTACGTTTTTTTTCATGACGACCAATAAAAAACAACACTGTTTCCCCTTATGTTTTTTTTCATGACGACCAATAAAAAACAACAGTGTTACCCCTTATGTTTTTTTTCATGACTACCAAAAAAAAACAGTGTTACCCTTTATGGTTTTTTTCATGACGACCAAAGAAAAACGACAGTTTCACCCCTCATGCTTCATTTGATAAAAATGACAGTGTTACCCCCTATGTTTTAATTAATATATATTGACAGTGTTACCCCTTACGTTTTTTTTCATGACGACCAATAAAAAATCATGACCAATAAAAAATGACAGTGTTACCCCTCATGTTTTTTTTCATGACTACCAAAGAAAAACAGTGTTACCCTTTATGGTTTTTTTCATGACGACCAATGAAAAATGACAGTTTCACCCCTCATGTTTCATTTGATAAAAACGACAGTGTTACCCCCTATGTTTTAATTGATATATATTGACATCAATAAAAAAACAACAGTGTTACCCCTTATGTTTTTTTTCATGATGACCAATAAAAAAACGACAGTGTTACCCCTTATGTTTTTTTTCATGACGACCAATAAAATACAACAGTGTTACCCCTTATGTTTTTTTTCATGACGACCAATAAAAAAACAACAGTGTTACCCCTTATGTTTTTTTTCATGACGACCAATAAAAAACAACAGTGTTACACCTTATGTTTTTTTTATGACAACCAATAAAAACCGACAGTGTTACCCCTTATGTTTTTTTTATGACAACCGATAAAAAACAACAGTGTTACCCCTTATGTTTTTATTTCATGATGACCAATAAAAAAACAACAGTGTTACCCCTTATGTTTTATTTCATGACGACCAATAAAAAACAACAGTGTTACCCCTTATATTTATTTCATGACGGCCGATAAAAAACAACAGACTTATGTTTTTTTTCATGACGACCAATAAAAAAAAGACAGTGGGGAGAAAGACAACTGATAAAAAACAACAGTGTTACCCTTTATGTTTTTTTTCATGACGACCAATAAAAAACAACAGAGTTACCCCTTATGTTTTTTTTCATGACGACCAAAGAAAAACAACTGTGTTACCCCTTATGTTTTTTTTCATGACGACCAATAAAAAACAACAGTGTTACACCTTATGTTTTTTTTATGACAACCAATAAAAACCGACAGTGTTACCCCTTATGTTTTTTTTATGACAACTGATAAAAAACAACAGTGTTACCCCTTATGTTTTTTTTCATGACGACCAATAAAAAAACAACAGTGTTACCCCTTATGTTTTTTTTCATGACGACCAATAAAAAACAACAGTGTTACCCCTTATATTTATTTCATGACGGCCGATAAAAAACAACAGTGTTACCCCTTATGTTTTTTTTATGACAACCGATAAAAACCGACAGTGTTACCCCTTATGTTTTTTTTATGACAACTGATAAAAAACAACAGTGTTACCCCTTATGTTTTTTTTCATGACGACCAATAAAAAACAACAGTGTTACCCCTTATGTTTTTTTCATGACGACCAATAAAAAACAACAGTGTTACCCCTTATGTTTTTTTTTCATGACGACCAATAACATTTTTGCAGGGATCCGAACATGAACTGTTTAGAGTGTTAACCTCCGAACTTATCAATGCACCATCAAGACACCGGCTAAAGTCATCGGAAAGGTTATACTTGACTTTATAATTCGCATGAAATAGAGATATGAGTGTTCCAACAGAGGTCATCAACCGGACTTGAACCCCGGTCTCCAGGGGGTTAGCTCACAGCTCTCTCCACTTCCCACTAAGATTTATAATTTAAATGTGTCTGAGGTTATATATGACAATAATCAATCATCAATAAAGAGGATATACAGGCCATTAAAATGTATGTGTGTGTTTCTATTATTTGCCTTATGTTTTTTTCAATGATGACCAATAAAAAACAACAGTGTTACCCCTTATGTTTTTTTTCATGACGACCAATAAAAAACAACAGTGTTACCCCTTATGTTTTTTTTCATGACGACCAATAAAAAACAACAGTGTTACCCCTTATATTTATTTCATGACGGCCGATAAAAAACAACAGACTTATGTTTTTTTTCATGACGACCAATAAAAAAAAGACAGTGTTACCCCTTATGTTTTCTTTATGACAACCGATAAAAACCGACAGTGTTACCCCTTATGTTTTTTTTATGACAACTGATAAAAAACAACAGTGTTACCCCTTATGTTTTTTTTCATGACGACCAATAAAAAACAACAGTGTTACCCCTTATGTTTTTTTTATGACAACTGATAAAAAACAACAGTGTTACCCTTTATGTTTTTTTTCATGACGACCAATAAAAAACAACAGAGTTACCCCTTATGTTTTTTTTCATGACGACCAAAGAAAAACAACTGTGTTACCCCTTATGTTTTTTTTCATGACGACCAATAAAAAACAACAGTGTTACACCTTATGTTTTTTTTATGACAACCAATAAAAACCGACAGTGTTACCCCTTATGTTTTTTTTATGACAACTGATAAAAAACAACAGTGTTACCCCTTATGTTTTTTTTCATGACGACCAATAAAAAAACAACAGTGTTACCCCGTATGTTTTTTTTCATGACGACCAATAAAAAACAACAGTGTTACCCCTTATATTTATTTCATGACGGCCGATAAAAAACAACAGTGTTACCCCTTATGTTTTTTTTATGACAACCGATAAAAACCGACAGTGTTACCCCTTATGTTTTTTTTATGACAACTGATAAAAAACAACAGTGTTACCCCTTATGTTTTTTTTCATGACGACCAATAAAAAACAACAGTGTTACCCCTTATGTTTTTTTCATGACGACCAATAAAAAAACAGCAGTGTTACCCCTTATGTTTTTTTTTCATGACGACCAATAACATTTTTGCAGGGATCCGAACATGAACTGTTTAGAGTGTTAACCTCCGAACTTATCAATGCACCATCAAGACACCGGCTAAAGTCATCGGAAAGGTTATACTTGACTTTATAATTCGCATGAAATAGAGATATGAGTGTTCCAACAGAGGTCATCAACCGGACTTGAACCCCGGTCTCCAGGGGGTTAGCTCACAGCTCTCTCCACTTCCCACTAAGATTTATAATTTAAATGTGTCTGAGGTTATATATGACAATAATCAATCATCAATAAAGAGGATATACAGGCCATTAAAATGTATGTGTGTGTTTCTATTATTTGCCTTATGTTTTTTTCAATGATGACCAATAAAAAACAACAGTGTTACCCCTTATGTTTTTTTTCATGACGACCAATAAAAAACAACAGTGTTACCCCTTATGTTTTTTTTCATGACGACCAATAAAAAACAACAGTGTTACCCCTTATGTTTTTTTTCATGACGACCAATAAAATACAACAGTGTTACCCCTTATGTTTTTTTTTATGACGACCAATAAAAAACAACAGTGTTACCCCTTATGTTTTTATTTCATGATGACCAATAAAAAAACAACAGTGTTACCCCTCATGTTTTTTTTCATGACGACCAATAAAAAAACAACAGTGTTACCCCTTATGTTTTTTTTCATGACGACCGATAAAAAACAACAGTGTTACCCCTTATGTTTTTTTTATGACAACCGATAAATACCGACAGTGTTACCCCTTATGTTTTTTTTATGACAACCGATAAAAAACAACAGTGTTACCCCTTATGTTTTTTTTCATGACGGCCGATAAAAAACGACAGAGTTACCCTTCAAGTTTTCCAATATATAATGACCGTGACCCCCCTGTCGACATTTTTGCAGGGATCCGAACATGAACTGTTTAGAGTGTTAACCTCCGAACTTATCAATGCACCATCAAGACACCGGATAAAGTCATCGCAAAGATTATGCTTGACTTTATAATTTGCATGAAATAGAGATATGAGTCTTCCAACAGAGGACATCAACCGGACTTGAACCCCGGTCTCCAGGTGGTTAGCTCACAGCTCTCTCCCCTTCCCACTGAGACTTGTAATTTAAATATGTCTGAGGTTATATATGACAATAATCAATCATCAATAAAGAGGATATACATGACATTAAAATGTATGTGTGTATTTCTATTATTTCCCTTATGTTTTTTTTAATGACGACCAATAAAAAACGACAGTGTTACCCCTTATATTTTATTTGACAAAGACAACAGTGTTACCCCTTATGTTTTTTTTCATGACGACCCATAAAAAACGACAGTGTTACCCCTTATGTTTATTTCATGACGACCAATAAAAAACGACAGTGTTACCCCTTATGTTTTATTTGACAAAGACAACAGTGTTACCCCTTATGTTTTTTTTCATGACGACCCATAAAAAACGACAGTGTTACCCCTTATGTTTTTTTCATGACGACCAATAAAAAAACAACAGTGTTACCCCTTATGTTTTTTTTCATGACGACCAATAAAAAACGACAGTGTTACCCCTTATTTATTTTTTAATGACGACCAATAAAAAACGACAGTGTTACCCCTTATGTTTTTTTTAATGACGACCCATAAAAAACGACAGTGTTACCCCTTATGTTTATTTCATGACGACCAATAAAAAACGACAGTGTTACCCCTTATGTTTTATTTGACAAAGACAACAGTGTTACCCCTTATGTTTTTTTTCATGACGACCCATAAAAAACGACAGTGTTACCCCTTATGTTTTTTTCATGACGACCAATAAAAAAACAACAGTGTTACCCCTTATGTTTTTTTCATGACGACCAATAAAAAAACAGCAGTGTTACCCCTTATGTTTTTTTTTCATGACGACCAATAACATTTTTGCAGGGATCCGAACATGAACTGTTTAGAGTGTTAACCTCCGAACTTATCAATGCACCATCAAGACACCGGCTAAAGTCATCGGAAAGGTTATACTTGACTTTATAATTCGCATGAAATAGAGATATGAGTGTTCCAACAGAGGTCATCAACCGGACTTGAACCCCGGTCTCCAGGGGGTTAGCTCACAGCTCTCTCCACTTCCCACTAAGATTTATAATTTAAATGTGTCTGAGGTTATATATGACAATAATCAATCATCAATAAAGAGGATATACAGGCCATTAAAATGTATGTGTGTGTTTCTATTATTTGCCTTATGTTTTTTTCAATGATGACCAATAAAAAACAACAGTGTTACCCCTTATGTTTTTTTTCATGACGACCAATAAAAAACAACAGTGTTACCCCTTATGTTTTTTTTCATGACGACCAATAAAATACAACAGTGTTACCCCTTATGTTTTTTTTTATGACGACCGATAAAAAACAACAGTGTTACCCCTTATGTTTTTTTTATGACAACCGATAAATACCGACAGTGTTACCCCTTATGTTTTTTTTATGACAACCGATAAAAAACAACAGTGTTACCCCTTATGTTTTTTTTCATGACGGCCGATAAAAAACGACAGAGTTACCCTTCAAGTTTTCCAATATATAATGACCGTGACCCCCCTGTCGACATTTTTGCAGGGATCCGAACATGAACTGTTTAGAGTGTTAACCTCCGAACTTATCAATGCACCATCAAGACACCGGATAAAGTCATCGCAAAGATTATGCTTGACTTTATAATTTGCATGAAATAGAGATATGAGTCTTCCAACAGAGGACATCAACCGGACTTGAACCCCGGTCTCCAGGTGGTTAGCTCACAGCTCTCTCCCCTTCCCACTGAGACTTGTAATTTAAATATGTCTGAGGTTATATATGACAATAATCAATCATCAATAAAGAGGATATACATGACATTAAAATGTATGTGTGTATTTCTATTATTTCCCTTATGTTTTTTTTAATGACGACCAATAAAAAACGACAGTGTTACCCCTTATATTTTATTTGACAAAGACAACAGTGTTACCCCTTATGTTTTTTTTCATGACGACCCATAAAAAACGACAGTGTTACCCCTTATGTTTATTTCATGACGACCAATAAAAAACGACAGTGTTACCCCTTATGTTTTATTTGACAAAGACAACAGTGTTACCCCTTATGTTTTTTTTCATGACGACCCATAAAAAACGACAGTGTTACCCCTTATGTTTTTTTCATGACGACCAATAAAAAAACAACAGTGTTACCCCTTATGTTTTTTTTCATGACGACCAATAAAAAACGACAGTGTTACCCCTTATTTTTTTTTTAATGACGACCAATAAAAAACGACAGTGTTACCCCTTATGTTTTTTATAATGACGACCAATAAAAAACGACAGTGTTACCCCTTATATTTTATTTGACAAAGACAACAGTGTTACCCCTTATGTTTTTTTTCATGACGACCCATAAAAAACGACAGTGTTACCCCTTATGTTTTTTTTCATGACGACCAATAAAAAAACAACAGTGTTACCCTTTATGTTTTTTTTCATGACGACCAACAAAAAAACAACAGTGTTACCCCTTATGTTTTTTTTCATGACGACCCATAAAAAACGACAGTGTTACCCCTTATTTATTTTTTAATGACGACCAATAAAAAACGACAGTGTTACCCCTTATGTTTTTTTTAATGACGACCAATAAAAAACGACAGTGTTACCCCTTATATTTTATTTGACAAAGACAACAGTGTTACCCCTTATGTTTTTTTTCATGACGACCCATAAAAAACGACAGTGTTACCCCTTATGTTTTTTTTCATGAGGACCAATAAAAAAACAACAGTGTTACCCCTTATGTTTTTTTTCATGACGACCAACAAAAAAACAACAGTGTTACCCCTTATGTTTTTTTTCATGACGACCAATAAAAAACGACAGTGTTACCCCTTATGTTTTTTTTAATGACGACCAATAAAGAACGACAGTGTTACCCCTTATATTTTATTTGACAAAGACAACAGTGTTACCCTTTGTTTTTTTTCATGACGACCAATAAAAAACGACAGTGTTACCCCTTATTTTTTTATTTCATGATGACCAATAAAAAACAACAGTGTTACCCCTTTTGGTTTTTTTCATGACGACCAAAGAAAAAACAACAGTGTCACCCCTCATGTTTCATTTGATAAAAACGACAGTGTTACCCCTTGTGTTTTTTTTCATGACGACCAAAGAAAAACAACAGTGTTACCCCCTATGTTGTAATTTATAAATTTCGACAGTGTTACCCCTTATGTTTATTTCATGTTGACCAATAGAAAACAACAGTGTTACCCCGTTGACGTTTTTGTGGGGATCCGAACCTGAGCCGTTTAGAGCGTTAACCTTCGACTTATCAATGCACCATCAAGACACCGGATAAAGTCATCACAAAGGTTATACTTGACTTTATAATTCGCATGAAATAGAGATAAGAGTCTTCCAACAGAGATTTGAAACTTAAATATGGCTGTGGTTATATATGACATGCAATAGACATGATAGTGTTACGTTAAAATTAAAGATATTGTGTTTTCCACAGAAATTGAGCCGCAGTCTCCAGTGGGTTAGGCATAATTTCCACATTGTTTACTTGCTAACGTTTGTGAATAACAGTGGCTAGTTGGCAGAACTCTTTTTACACACCAGTATAGTGTTTATCAGAGCGGAGCCCTGAATGTGACGTCACCCGTCATCTCGTCCCTGTAAACAATGGATGTTGCGCAGCATTTATTATGACGTCATTATATAGACTCTCTCTCAGCACCCCCCCCCCTCGGACTGACTTCCCGCGTCCCTGGTCTTACCCCCTATGTTTTATTCGATACATTTCGGCTTTTTAGTATTGTTAACACAATCACTGAATGGAATTTTGGACACCTTTTTATTGTTTTTAGTGTGGCTAATCTTAAATACTGATTGAAAATGTTGACAATAATTAATATATCTGGGTGCATTTCTCACTTTTTTAAGGTTTCAAAACTATGGTGTCATCATGCCTTCAGTGTGTCTTGAACAGCCACAAAGGTTGCACATATTCTATACATATTTGATCCTATTTTTCTAAATGCATACTTGACTATAGATTTGAGTGAAGTTACCAACACAATAGATTGCTGAGTTTTAGTAGCCCATATATTGATTTAACATAAATAACATGAATACCTGGTGCATGCATGTATTTATGCACCTATCTGTTCTGTTTAATGTTCATTTCATATGAAAACACATGGTTATAATTACATAAATAAATACATCTCTGTACAGGGTGGGGATTTCAACATGCAGCCTTTCTTGATGTATATTTGTAAAGAGAAATCTTGTACCTATTTTAGAACATTATTCTGTTTTTCTTAGAACCTAACAATTATTCATAAGTATGTACTGTCATACCTACATCTCCGACGTTTATAACAAACCAAACCGTTTGAAAATCGGTTGAAAATGTAGCAAGTTATGGATAGTTAAAAAGTACATGAATCACTACCAACACAATGTTATTGGTGAGCAGCTTACTGTAGTACGATGGCCGCCAGTGGTGACGGTCGACTCCATTGGCCAGCAACGCGGACGAGTTAATATCTATGTGGTCACACTAGTCACGGGTAGATTTAAATTCAGACTTTGGCCCCTGCTGCTTCCATTAACTGCCACACGGGGGCGCCACAAGGCAAGATTAGATCAAATATATCGGGCATCGACCGATATCGGTAAGTGGTCCAACTTAATTCAAACTATGCGTTTTTATTAACTGTTTAAGCTAAAGTATGGAAGGGTCACCTGAGAATAAACTACCTTACCATCAAAAGATCGTTGGGACCCAAGGCTGAAGTTCCTTCCGTTCAGAGTGAGAGGTTATTGGTTCCTTCTCGGTAAGAGCTGGAAAAGGGGCGGAGCCTCAACAGGTTGAACGATCAAGGAGCAATTAAACAATTATGCGCACCTTGTTGAACAAGTATCAACTGTATCGTTTTGTGCCAGTTCTTTTTTTTGTTTATTTCTCATAACATCCCTCTAAAGCGGTTCCACATATCATGGCTGAAGAGTTTACAGAAAACCTTATTCTGTAATATATAACCTCAGAACCCTTTACCAAAACTCAGCCCTTGAGACACAGGTTAGCATCTCATAGGTCACTTTAAGGGAAGCCTCTTTTCTAAAACCTATATGCACACGATTATAAACCATATACATCCCAGGAAACATGGCGCTGCGGGCCCGCTGTGGGTTTACTGTAGGGCAGTTTGAGCAGGGCTAACCCACACTGGCCTCTATGGGTTAGCCCTTTCGGGGCCCACAGCAATCTCTCTTTGGGGCTCCTTTGTCAGCTTTCTGTGTGCAATATAAATCAAGAGACTTTCATTGTTCATGTGAGTGAAAATTCAGCACAGCGAAAAAAATGTAATCCAATCCAAAAAATTAAATCCATGCAACAATAACGGACCCTCACTTCTATTGCACATAGTATTTTTCAACATTTCCCCATATTTCCATTCAAAGGCCATAAAGGCTGCAGTGACCCAAATGCACAGGGAACACTCAACTAAGAGCAGGACGACCGGGAGCTCAGCTCGATGTTAACCAGCTCCTTAGAAAGGAGCATTTGGACGTTCATTTCCCCGCACTTCAACGCCAAATACCGTCAACCACTCCTCAAAATGTAACGTTCTACTTCACAGAAGTATGCTAATATTAAAACCTATGACCTAGCTATTGATGGAACTTCCTTTTTAATCTTGTGGTATCGTTTCGGGCTAGGTTTGACTCGGCGAGTGGTAAATGTTCAACACTTGCTTTATTCAGAGACACAAGGTAGAGGAGCAGGCAATCTGGAGCTGGTTCATGAAGCTCCAGTCTCTCACAAACACACGTAAACATTGCGTTTATATCGAGTGGAAAATAAGCCACGCCTACCCGGGTCAGACTTCGGTCTGTCTAGGCTAGGGCACAGTGGCAAAGAGGTTTGTAGTGTCCGACTTATCTCAAACCCATAAGACTGTATATGGTGGTGTAGGGTTGACCACTCAATGTGTAGATGTGTGGTCCAATGAGGTCCTGATGCAAGGGTCAATCATGTGGTCTAAATAAAGCATAGGAGAAATTAATTTACATCGTTAGCCTAGCTAGCCATGACACAGCCCATCCATGACATAGCCTAGCTTATGACGTAGGCTAGCCATGACGTAGCCTAGCTTATGACATAGCACGGCAGAAGCAAACAACCACAACGACGGTAAACATGGCCGCGGCCTTCCCAGGAGCACGCCGTTTATTCTGGTTTCAACAGGTTCCTCAGTACAAAGGCGTCAAACAGAAAGAAGAAGCGAGGGGCCAGCAGGTGTAGATGATACAGCAGTCCTCTCCTCACACACGGCCCTACGTCATTAAATACAACCCGGCCGCCGACGGCTCTGAAACAAGGCTCAAACGAAAAGGGAGTTCACAATCGGAAAAATAGATGATCTTTAAGCCTTAATAAAACACACACTGAGCGCACACACACACACACACACACACACACACACACACACACACACACACACACACACACACACACACACGGATACATGGTTCACACACACACACACACACGCACACACTTTCTTAATTAAGTTTTGCCACCAAGTGCCGTTTTCGGAATATCCTTAAATATATATATTGATATATGTCCTATGTGGGCTAGTAGCTACCTGTGACCTAGCATTGCAACTGTAGTTATTGTCCTAACATCAAGTATGGCTGAAGTGTGAAGACTTTATGGGAAGAGGGGGAGGGGGGTGGGGGGGGGGGGCAGCAGGTACCTGCTGTGGGGTATAGGGCGGGGGGGGGGGGGGGGGGGGGGGGGAAGGGTGTGAGAGGGTGAAGTCACCGTTTGCTTTCTCCTGATGTCCCGGATCCACACATGCAGCATCACAACTTTTACAGAATCGGGGGGAAAAAGGATGAAAAAAACAACAAAAAAAAAAAAACGAAAGCCACTCCGTCTTTACCCGGCAACAGTTTCAAGTCTCATGGAGTTCCGCCGACCCCATCACCCCCCAATCCCCCCCCCCCCCCCAACATCACCCCCATCCCCACCACCCCCATCCCCATCACCCCCACCGCCCCACCACTAAGCAGCTGTCTCTGTTGACGTGGCAGGAGGTGGGAGTGGCCAGTCCTTTACGCAAGTCCTCGATCTCTCCGTCTCCTTAGTGCTCGTGGAGACCCCCACAGAGGAGGGGGTGGTGCGGCGGGGGGGGGGGGGGGGGAGGGGTACGGCCGGGAGCCGACCCACATGGGGAGGGGGGGGTACGGCTGGGAGGAGCCAAACACCGGCAGCAGGTCTCTGGAAAACACTCGTCGTCCTCGTCGCCTCTCTCCTGGTTTTCCGTTATGACAGCTTATCTCTCTCCCTCCATCTCCCTCTCTCCCCCCCCCCCCCCCCCCCCCCCCCCCCCCTCCCTCTCTATCCGGGCCCCTCACTCGTCCTCGTCGTCCTCGTCCTCCCCGTCGGAGAGGGGGGTGCGGGGGTGGGCGTGGCGGTAGCGGTCCAGCCAGCGCTCCACCATCTGGGTGACGAGCGGCGGGCTGCGGCGGCGGGAGCTCTTCTGCAGCGCGGCCAGCAGCCCGCCCTCCGTCACGCAGCAGTCCAGCCACTGCCGCAGCAGCTTCTCCTGCTGCTCCTCGTTGCCCATCTGACGGACGGACACACGGACACACAGACACACGGACGGACAGACACAGACACACGGACAGACACACGGACACACAGACACACAGACACACGGACAGACACACGGACACACAGACACAGACACACGGACACACAGACACACAGACACAGCTGGTTAGGGATCGCATTGAAGCACTGAGGACATGTGTTACAGAAGGTCAATGGTACAATTATACTAATTTACTTTATAGATTATTATACTAACTATTGACAGTTTTTTTTCCTTTTCTTTAAAAACAAACGACACAAAATGCTGACGGAGAAAAATAAGAGAACAAAATTTGAATTAGTGCAGCCTAAACCAATATTTCCGCAAAATGGTCAGAATTGTTTTCGTAGCACTAAATGTTCTATACTAAATCCTACAATCATCAAAATATAAAAAATGAATTTATATTTAAACAAGGCACAATTCACTAAACTAAAATCATATTCAGAGGCGTGTTCCCGACCTCTTGCGCCGACAGGAAGTGGACGTGCAGCAGCTTCCTGTCGCTGTCCACCAGCGGCAGGAAGGTGACGGTGACGTCGTCGTCCGTGTCCAAGTTGGCGCCGGCGCCGCGGTTGTCGTAGCCGTCGTTCTCGGCGGCCACCAGGGCGGAGAAGTGGCCCCGCGTGTAGCCCAGCGCGATGGGGCTCTTCCAGCAGAATGACTGCTCCCACAGCAGCGGCAGGTACACACCTGGGGGGGCGGGGCCGGCCACAGCCAATCAGACACAGGGCCGGGGGGTTTGGACCAATGGGAAGGCAGGATGACATGGCAGGGGGCAGGGGAGAGACTGCTAAAACGATGTAATAAGCTAATCCTACAGGAGTCATAAAGTATTTTAGAAGAGTAATAAAGTATTTTTTGAGGAGTAATAAGCTATTCCTACAGGTGTATTTGAAGAAGGGCATTGAAGGGTTTGAAGAACAGTAATAAAGTATTTGTAGAGGAGTAATATGCTATTCATACAGGAATAATAAAGTATTTTAGAAGAGTAATACAGTATTTGTAGAGGAGTAATAAAGTATTGTTAGAGGAGTAATAAATAATTTCTACAAAGGAGTTACAAATGAGACAGACAGAGAATTAGGGTTCATAATGCAAGAAAGCGGTCAGTAAAGCTGCTACAATACTGCTACAGTACGTGCTAAAAAAAAACGATGCTAATCCTATAACGAAGGTCAATCACAAGTATGACTATTTACAATATGTGCGTTAGAATACCGTTCAGGAAGACAAACTCCTAGAGTCTGTCCAACACCGAGCGACAGCGCTGCAGTAAGTAAAACATCCTACTCACTCTGCAGCCCGCTGACAGCTTGCTGGGCCCAAGATGTGACAAGTCAAAAATAGGACTGAATTACTGCCCTAAAAATTTCATTTAAAAAAAAATGAAATCCTGCAGTGCGGTGACCGTGAAGCCGGCCAAAGACACTCACAAACGGTCACGGCGGTGCCATTTCTACAACGGCTCCTCCTCCGACACCCCAAGTAGGCGGCCGACCTTGAAGCCCAGACCACTGACCTTGAAACGACAGACTACTGACCTTGGAAGCGGGTGTAGCCCAGCGTTTCCCCGCGGAAGCTCTTGTAGTACTTGATGCCGTACACGATGATGGGCCGTCGCAGGATGTGGGCCAGGACGAAGATGTGCGTCTGCTCGAGGCTGGCCCCTGGCTGCAAGAGACACACACACACACACACACACACACACACACACACACACACACGGTCAGTATACAGATGGACATGGGGTGGAGTTAAAGGGGGGGATGTTACGCCAACGGGTGTGATTGCGATTAGTCGTTGCAAGCCATTTTGAAAATCAGCCTTTTCCTGTGTTTTAGTGACATCCCAAGTGGGCGTGGTCCATAGATGCACGCTGGATTGATCGGTCTACCAGCCGTCCCAGTGGACTGTAGCAGACGCTGCTAATCTATCCGTCATACATCCAGGTGGACACTCGCACTTGTGATGTCACTAAAACACAGGTGTGGGCAGATGTTCAAACAGCCTGGACGAACGCATTTCGCCATAGGATTCTACGATAATTAGTCCAATATTTGTGGTCATTCGAATCCGCCAACTGCGTTTTATTAAACCCATGGCCTCACTGACTCATGACATCTGCGATTCATTGCGAGAGTGTCGTCGTCTACACCCGAGTCGTTGGGCAACGACAACGTCTCACGGTTGAGTGGCGTTCACGTGACACGTGACAACGCTTCGCGATCTCTGTATGGTTTTATCATCTGCCGTTTTATCGTCTTTAAGCAGAAGTGACAACATGCGGTAGAGGGGTGTTGGAAAGAGGAACTTAAAGTACACACACACACAATTGCGTAATGCAATCATCCAGTCAAAGGGCTGATATTATGCCATATATATTTTAGGGACATCCCAGTGGGCGTGTCAGGGCTGCCCTGTGTGCCCACTGGGCAGTAGTTGGCCCAGTGTGTCTAATGGGTGCCTGGCTCTGGCCCTGACCCTGGCTGTGTGTTTATGTTGCGCGTGGTGCGTCTGACCGCTGGCTACACTTCTGTAATCCCCGGTCACGGGTCGGACGGGCTAATGCTGCAACAGTCGGCCTTGAGACTCGAGATTATGCAATACGCCCCCGACACCACAGTCTGCCTTGAGACTTGAGATTATGCAATACGCCCCCGACACCACGATGACCCCAGCCCCCCCCCCCGTGTCTCCACCCACAACACTCCAACCATCCCCATGCTAATCCTCCAGTGGTTCTCACACGCCCCATCGGCCTGTAATGCATCTGGGGTGTCCTTTGAGTCAGTCAGGTGTATCTTTGAGTTCTCTCCCTCGTCGTGGTTCTCCTAGCCGCCACGTCTTCATTTAACGAATTATTTATTTATTTTTTTACATATCGTCCCCGGGTTCTGTCAGTACCCCATACTCCGTCAATAAAACACCTTCAATCCTGGACCCTGGACCCCCCCCCCACCCCCAAGACCTTCTCAGCTCTGCCGCCCTTGAGCTGACTTTGTCCCCTGTTCACGTGCAAGGCATTATCCCTCGTCTCGGGTGATCCGGTCCCAAGCACGCGGCTAAAAATACCGGTGTGTGTGTGTGTGTGTGTGTGTGTGTGTGTGTGTGTGTGTGTGTGTGTGTGTGTGTGTGTGTGTGTGTGTGTGTGTGTGTGTGTGTGTGTGTGTGTGTGTGTGTGTGTGTGTGTGTGTGTGTGTGTGTGTGTGTGTGTGTGTGTCCCCCTGACTCTGCATAAACCTGACTGAAGCAGGGGCAGGTTCCGTGCGTCAGTGGTCGTGGTGGAAAAGGAACGGCGCATGTCGTGTGCTTCGCACCGCTACCCTTCACCCTCCGAGCCCCGGAATAACCGAGCAACCAGTGTTGGTAGTTCTGACTCTAATGGTTGGAAAAAACACCTCGATGGCCACGTTGGATTAGTGTGTTCCGTAACACACTTGTTTGAGTGCGTGAGTGAATGAATGTACGAATTACTGAGTGAGATTTAATGCGCGCGCGCACATGCGCGCGCGAGAGCGAGAGCGCGAGAGAGAGAGAGAGAGATTTGAATGTGTGTGTTTGAGAGGGAGGGTGCGTGTTTGAATGTGAAGGTTTGAGAGAGAGAGAGAGTGCGTGTGTGGGGGTTTGAGAGACAGTGTGTAAGAGAGTATGCGTGTTAGGAGTGTTCCCCCCCCCCCCCCCTATTGTCCCGGATCTAGTCCCCAACCCCCCCCCCAGGGTACCTGGCTGGCCAGGGAGAGGATGAAGGCCCAGTCCTCCTGCCACTGCTCCTCCTGCAGGGAGAAGTGGAGCCCGAAGCTCTGGGAGTACCACGACTCCCACTCCTTCCAGCGCGTGTAGAACCTGCACACACACACACACACACACACACACACACACACACACACACACACACACACACACACACACACACACACACACACACACACACACACACACACACACACACGGGGAACCCCAGCTTAGAATCACAGACTGTGCAGAATTGGTTGGAAACGCTCAGACAGTGGTTTCCAACTCCCACTCATCTACATGGAATGAAGTACGATAGCGAGAGAGTCACGTATGAATCACACACGCATGATCCTTAAATAGACATCGATCACGGGGCACGGCCCGAAGAGTCCCCTGGCAGTGGTTTGATCAGGAAGCGTAACCCCTCCGTCTCCCAGCCAGCGCCCCCCCGTGTCTGACTGGTTCGCTGGCCCGCCACTCTCACCCGGGGCGAACAAGAGGCGGGACATACAGGTCATGTCCTCGGACAGCGCGACCCCGGCGGCGGCGGCGGGCTCACCAGTGGGAGCAGTCGTGCAGGCAGTCGTGCAGCGTCTTGCGCAGCACCGAGTCCTTGTCGTAGATGCCCCAGGTGGCCTGCAGCACAGAGTCCAGCAGGCAGTCCCCGGCCGAGCGGTTCCACAGGGCGTACAGACGGCTGTCCAGGCGCGTGCTGAGCTCCAGCGACCAGTTGATGACCGGCGACTCCTCCTCCAGCTCTGGGACCGGGGAGAACACACACGGGGTGGTTCCGGTTCAACGTCGTGAATACATGAAACGTGTAATAAAATGGGTTTGCACGGCGTACCGATGAACAACTTGGTGGGTGCTCTGTAGTCAGGTGTTGCATGTTCGAAACCTTCGCTCACCAACATACTCCAAAGTACAGCCTGACCTATACATCGGTTGGCCGGTTTTATCACACAAACATCGGTGTATGTCTTTCCTGATACGAAAACTGTAGCACGGGTGTCCATTTTTCCACACCGTTATCACCCCTTTATAAATCCTCTACGGTGGTGGTTGAACCTCTGAATCCTTTCACTGAGCACATCCACGTGAAGCCGCCCCCCCCATTAACGGATTGACATCATGTTCTGTGTGACGGTTGGCAGCTCGTCCCCGTGCTACAGGTCATTGGATCGTTTAGCTCTTGGTTTTACTGTGATGTCGCTGTGGCCAGAAGCATTGCTGGAGGGGGAGCAGCAGTCCCAAGGATACCAGGATTGAGATATCTATCCATTCATCGATAATAAAGGCAGTGAATCTCTAATTTGAATATCGGCCGATATTATACACCCTAATATCAGTATGGGCTCTACCTCCAAGTGACATAAAAATACATAAGAATACATAATAATAAGAATAATAATACAGCCAGGAAATTCACAAGGGAGCCTTGATAATGATGCTTATGACAGACAAGTGGAGGAAACGGGCCGCTGTTACAACACTCAACACTGTTGCACCACATGACTTGTGTCCCAACTATTAAACAAGACACCTCGTCAAGAACGAAGGGGGTGGGGGGGGGGGCAGGCGTAGGGCTGATAAAGGGAGACATTGTCCTTCCCCCTCCCCCCATGAGAATGATCCTGTCCTCTGCAGTTCTCCATTTAGCTCCCAGCCCCCCCCCGGACCAGATTTACATAATGTTGTAAACAAACTAATGCCAGACAATGGTGCACACACATAGCAGCCCCCCCTACGCATGCTTACACCAGCAGCGTGTGACACTGGTACACGAGTAGCAGTAGTGAAACGAGCCACTTCAATTAATTCATTAATTAGACTCCACAGATGTTCTTATTCAACATCAGTGGAGCAGAACACACACACACACACACACACACACACACACACACACACACACACACACACACACACACACACACACACACACACACACACACACACACACACACACACACACACACACACACACAGCAGAGGCTGGTAGGAGTCTGCTGGCCGGGGAGCACTCTGCCGTACCTTTCTGCACGTCTCGGTCCAGCACCTCATCAAACAGCTTCTCCTGCACGGCGGGGGGCAGGTCCTCGATGTCTGGGGAGAGAGCGGAGCGCCGCGTCAGTGACCTTTCCCCTCCTCCCACCACCTCCCCGTCCGGCGGTGGCCAGCGCGCGGAGCACAGGGCGGCCACAGTCTCACAGCGGGGACGAAGGCTGCCCCGGCCGGTCAGAGGGTGACATCTCATCAATGGACAGCACTGTAAACCAGCTGTGTGTGTGTGTGTGTGTGTGTGTGTGTGTGTGTGTGTGTGTGTGTGTGTGTGTGTGTGTGTGTGTGTGTGTGTGTGTGTGTGTGTGTGTGTGTGTGTGTGTGTGTGTGTGTGTGTGTGTGTGTGCTACAGACTTTAGAAAGAGCAGCGCGAGGTTGACGGACAAGAGAGAATTATTCTCGTAAAAAGGAGTAGGAGGGAGAGAGAGAGAGAGAGAGAGGAGAAGAAGAGAAAGAAAAAGACGGACCAAAAGAGGAAGAGAAAGAGAAAGGAAAAACTAAAAATGAAAGATGAAGCGAGAACAAACTTCTGAGTTAGACTGTGGTTTTGTTCCCGAACAATAAACACACCAAAAGGATGTGTCGACGACCTACAAATGGCTACTCCGATGACAACCACGTCCCCGTTGTTAAACCGCGACATTACAATACAGTGCAGCAGAGTCTGCCTCACGTACTCAAACACGTTAGGGCTCACTCCATCAAGGGCGCCGTACTGATGTTGTTTGGAGGAAAACTATTCGATAGACACGACATGATTGGCTCATAACATTTGTAGAGATGGCGCACTGATGTCTCTCCGCGGATTTAGAGTGTGCCATAAAAAGTGACTTTGGCCACATAAAGTCAGTCCTTATCCTGACTGGCTGCTAAGAGTAAAGGGCCGCTCATTGATGCAATAACTTCTAAGTGATATGAAATATAATTCATTGTTTAAAGTGAAGATGGTTTGGGGTTTGCGGTGAGATTGCTGGAGTGGGTGGTGGTGTTGATGGAGCTGGGCGGTGGTGGTGGAGAGGGTGGTGGTGGAGAGGGTGGTGGTGATGGTGGAGGCGGTGGTGTTTGTGGAGGAGGTGAAGGAGTTGTTGGTGAGTTGTTGGTGTTGGTGGTTCAGTTGGGGGTGGAGTTGGGGGAGGAGTTGGAGGAGGAGTTGGGGGAGGAGTTGGGGGAGGAGTTGGGGGAGGAGTTGGGGGAGGAGTTGGGGTTACCTGCAGGCAGCGTGAAGGTGACCAGCTCGGACAGGAAGTAGCAGGCGAAGTCTCCCTTGCGCTGGTGCAGGGAGGAGGCGATCTCCCGGCGGATCTGCTCCGTCAGCTCGGGACACACCATGGGCGGGATGCATTTGGCCGCATGCTGGCTCACCTTGGGGGGGGGGGGGGGGGGGGCACAAGCTCATGTTAGGACAGGCCGGGTTACGGTGGCCGGTCCAGGGTGGGACGTCGATACGCGTCTTTAGCCTCATGGCATAATGGCCATAAAGTCATAGGTGGGCCATATTGTAATCTAATCTAACTCTAATCGCCCGATGATGCTGACTCACTGTGACTCATTGGCTACGTCCTAAACCAATCAGAGTGCCGTTGACATTCCGTAATCATTCTCTGCTGAAGTCATCCATTTGAGTCTGGCATTTTTTCGCGAGATACGAGATGAACCGTAAAATGTGTCTGAGGCGATAATGCCACGAGGCAAGCATTCGTAGACCAAATGGTAATGAAAACCTGTGGGAGGTTGAACTCCTGCAGCGTTCCTCAGGGGGTTACGAGATGTAAGCCGTGGTCGACTATAGCCATTTTTTGCAGCACAAAATCGGTTGACTGTTCAATCGGTGCAGATTAGAAGGTGGGAGATCAACCCCGTCTCATTGTGAGCTTATAATGGACGCATAATGCACCGTGGGAGCACTGCGGGCATGCCTGGTTCGTGGTGCGTCGCGGCCGTGGAGCATCGTGTCCATTAGGGACCCGAGGGCAAGATGTGAGCCCAGTTAATCCACGGGCTAAGCCGTAAAGCACACATCCCCTGGACGATGCAGCCACTGTTACATACTGTTTGTGCCCGGCCTTAGCAGAGATACGATCAGAGACGGGCAGAATCAATTAACTCATCCCTTCCCGTCAGAGAGGGGGGGGGGTAGTGTGTGTGTGTGTGTGTGTGTGTGTGTGTGTGTGTGTGTGTGTGTGTGTGTGTGTGTGTGTGTGTGTGTGTGTGTGTGTGTGTGTGTGTGTTACATTCAACAGTGGATATAATCAATCCTTTTTTAATCCTGTTGCCCAGGTTACACACACACGCACGCACCCCGTTTTGAGAGGAAGACGACTGATGATAAAGTGTGGTGTGTTGGTGGCGGTGTGTGTGTGTGTGTGTTTGTGTGCGCTGTGTGCACACACCTCGGTGAGCAGCACGGCCAGCATGTCCTGCCTCTGGAAGCGGATGGCGAGGTGCACCAGCGTGAAGCCGGCGCCGAAGGCCGACGAGCGGTTCAGGAGGCGGACCTCGTCGGCCGTCAGCTGCCGGGCGATGTCCCCGCCGGACGCCTTGTAGGCCTCCACCGCCGCCAGGTCGCCCTCCACCACGCCTGGACCGCCACACACACACACACACACACACACACACGAGAGAGAGAGCGAGAGACACAGAGAGAGAGACACAGAGAGAGAGAGAGAGACGGGCAGACACAGAGAAGGACAGACACAGAGAGAGATGGACAGACACAGAGAGAGAGAGAGAGACAGACACGGAGAGAGAGACCGACAGACACAGAGAGAGACGGACAGACACAGAGAGAGAGACGGACAGACACAGAGACAGACTCACACAGAGAGACATAGATAATCACAAAGAGAGAAAGACAAACACAGACAGACACAGACACAGAGGTAGTTGTATTAGTAAGATATAGGGTCGGTTTATCTGCAGGTTTACGTGTCATCATTGTGTTTGAGAGGCTGGTCTGCAATTATGTTTTGGTGACGGACTGATCTTTCATTATAATAATCCATAAGCCTTATAGAGCAAAGACAAAATGACAAATCGCATTACACAGAACATTATAATTAGCATGGACTAAAATGATATGGAATTCCTTTAGAGGAGGCAGGATTTTTAATTAACGGCAATCCATCATATGTTTTGATAATCAGTCGAAATGTGTTTTCTAATTAATTCTCACAGAATGCCAAGTCTTGTACATCAGGATTGATGCACTGCAGAGACCGGCCTCTTGTTAAGAAGCTCCAAATGTGTACCATCTAATCCAACGCTGCAATGCTGACAGAGTCAGAATACATTCATCAACCTCGGCCTTCAACTCATCAGCCTAAAGACTCCATTCCTTATTTTTCAAGACGGGGATGAGTGCTGCGGTCAAGGGAGATAAACCAAGGCTGTCTCTTGGTCCGTCTCCAGACGAGCGAGCGCGCGCGCGAGAGAGAGAGCGAGAGTGATGATAAGAAAGGACATAACAGACAGCTTGTGCGGATCGTTGAAGCCCCATGCACTGCATGTCATGAGGCTGGAAGTCAATGTCAGCAATCACTGCATCCGCTAGAATGAAAAAAGACCCCTATGACACCCAGTCAGAGACCGGGACAGAGACATCCGGAGTGACAGAGGTGCTAACTAGGGATGCACTGAATATTCGGCCACCGAAAATGTTCGGCCGAAAATGGCCCAAAACATAATTTTCGGTTTCGGCCGAAGGAGTAAAAAGGCCGAAAAAAAATCCACGGAACATTTTTATTTTTCATTAAAGAAGAAAAATACAAAAAAATGAATTGTTTTACTAATTTATTTAAAGGTACATTGTCCTTAAATTCTTGCTATAAGGTCTGCTGGATTGTTACAAAACGTTCAGTATTAAAGAAATATTTTGTATCAAATTTGTAGTTGATTTTTTTAATTGAAAAGCAAGACAAAAAAGTTTATAAAGGACATTTAATTGTTTGATTTATGCAATGGTGAAAAATTAAAGCAAAATGAATGAAAAATAGCAAAAGACACATTCGGTATTCGGTTTCGGCTTTTGGCCAACTGTTTCAGTATATTCGGTTTCCGCCAAGAATTTTCATTTCGGTGCATCCCTAGTGCTAACCATGACAGAAATGAAGGAGTGAGAGTCTAAGACCTTGGCATCGATCGCTTATTCGCTAGTGGCCCTTTACAGAGAGACAGAGAGAGACAGACAGAGAGAGAGTCAGAGAGAGAGAGAGACAGAGACCCGCGTGGGGCAAACGACAGCAGGTATTGTTGTTGTCGTCCCCAGAATGGGAGCCTAGCGTTGGAGGAGACTGGAAGGCAAGCTCAGAGCATGAGAGGCTGGGGCAAACAGCAACGCAGTGACTGACCCGCCAACTGCTCTTTCAAGCGGTTGGCGCTTTGTGCACATTAACCCCCCCCCCACACACACAAACCTCAACCTCAACCTCGACCAGTCACCACCACATCGTTCACATGTAGGGTGACGGTGGTGGGGGTGACGGTGGTGGGGGTGACGGTGGTGGGGGTAGACGGTGGTGGGGGTAGACGGTGGTGGGGGTAGACGGTGGTGGGGGTAGACGGTGGTTTCACACAGCGGTGCGGACCAGTTTCATAAACACACTCCGGCATGTCACCTTGACCATGGCAGGAGCAGGGGCCGGCCAAGAGCCCCCACCTTCTCCTTGGACCATGATTGGGGGGTGGGGGGGGATATTTTGCAATCCCCCCCCAGTCATAAAAGTTAAATATGACAGGGATTAGGGCTGCAGCAGGGAGCTTATGTTTATATAATGCTGAAGGGTTGCGTAGGGCTGAGCTCGATTTTGTATCCCTCAACTAGACGCCGACTAAATGACCTCAATTAGTTTGATCTAAGTGATGGCTGGAAAGCGGTTAAAAATAGCAGTTGGTGAAGAGTGACGACATCGCTTCTGAAGAACTGGTTGCAAAAACATTTCGCTTTCAACTGAAATTCCTAGTATTGGTCGAGTTCCTTCTTGGGATTTTGCGACCCTGGGTGGTCGAACTGAAAGTGGAACTCCGCATTCAGTTCAGTTGCACTACCAAGATAGCAGAACACAGATTGAACCAATGCCAATATGGTTGAATACGGCCCATCAGTCTTTCCCTCAATACACCTCTTGTATAGCTCTTCATGAGCATCATAAAACATGGAACGATTCAGGCAATGTTATGATCCAAACTGCCATTCTTCTCGGGAGGAGGCATTGTCTCTCAGCGCATGTGTTGCTTTAATCTAACAAAAGAACAATATTACCCAAGCAGCATCTGCTTCCTTTTGGGGAGGGAGACGGCAATCTATAGGATGCCTCTGGTCACCTGACCTCAATAAGCTGCGGTGAAAAATGTGTCTTTCTGATAAATAATACAAAGAAATATTGTGGGAAAATCTCAGTTCCCTTGGAACAGCTTACAGACGTCTGAGGAAGTACTGCTTTTGTCCATACTGAGTCATGGGATCCGACTGTCATTTCCTTCATCGACAACAACAACAAACCCACCACCATTTCACTGGGAAGCAAAGGGCCCCAGAACTTCCCAAAAGTCCTAACGGTCTCAGGTTAGACCGCAATAATAAAAAGATATTACACATAGTAAACCTATGGCGTGCGTTTGTAATAAGACATAGAAACCGCACTGTGGTAGAGGCGGTTGGAGCTATGTGGGACAAAATGTAGACCACAGGTGATTGACCGCTCTGCTGTCGCGAAGGCAACAGTATCTATTCCTCTTTAGCCCCGAGCACAGGAGACGCAGCGACGGCTGTCTGAGCTAAAGGTCAGCCTGATCTCCGACACATGCTGTTCTCAGATTCTGTTATGTTGGTTTGTTGACGTTTTTTTTTGTGTCGGTGCGTACGACTCTTCGTCACGGCTATTTTTTGCCACCACAGTGCTTGTCTCAGCATATAGGGCACTACTGTTAACAGGTCTATCCCTCTCTCCCCCTCTGTCCGTCCTCCCCTCTCTCTCTCCCTCTCTGTTGCCCAGACGGCACCCCTTCACCCTGCGAAAGGACCGCTCGGTCGCGATGACGGACTGCACACCAAAAGGCCTTTCAGTGCGTGGGGGTCTGGACGGATCGGATTCCCGCTAGAAGCCACTTAGCGGGCCGTGTGTCTTCATTAAACCCTGCTTCAGCGGGACCTACGCTGCGGTGGCCGCTGTTTTTGGTTGGTCTCGTGTAAACTGAGGCCAGCCGGGGAGACGGCGGAGAACTGCATCCCTAACGTTCATTCTACTATAGTGGAATAGGACTGCAATGTTGACCGCTTACATGTTACTGCTGGATATGAATAGAAGGCTGAAGGAATTCAAGCGTTGAACACCAAAATAGAAAAGGTGTTTACACCAATGATTAACACTGGTCACTCCAGGCCGAGTACGCTCCTCAGCTAAACAGTAACAATCCAAGCAGGAAGCCGAAGCCGTAGCCTCCGGACCCAAACAATGGAGCTATCGCCGCTAGGCTATAGGGTGTTCCACAATGCCATCAAATCAAATGACATCATGAAGGGCAATACAAACCTTCCACTGCCACAATAGACAAGATGGTTCCGGGGTCAATGAGGGACAATAACTGGAGGTTTGGGTGGTTCCACCAGCTAGTCCACCGCCAACTTCTATGGCAACTAAGCAGGCGAAAAGCACTGCAAGGCCCTGATATAACCTGTTCCTAACCAAAGCTAATTGATCATAGTTAGCATTTAGCAGACGTCCACAGTGACCTACTGTGTAAACAAACAGACTATATGGAAGATGTGGACTTCAAACTAATGATCCAAGCCAGAAGCGTTGAGCTTCAGTTTAAACACCAGAGCAGAGGGGCAAGGCAGAGCTTCAGTACTAATGTAGTGTCGTGTTCGGCGATCCCATTCATTAAATCAGCAAAATGAATTACAAGAAAGGGAATGCCGTGGCGGTTATCAAACAGGATGATTCAGAAAGGGCAGACACAACCCCTTACCCTACGTTCCGAAAGAGACTCACCGGCGCACGCGTTGAGAAACCGCCAGTCGGTTTTCCTGATGCGGTTCCTGAGCTGCTTCTGCTTCTTGAAGTCCACCTCCCGCTCGTCCCGCCTGCTCCCGCCACCCGCCGCCAGCTCTATCCTCTGGAAGTCCGTGCTGACCTCGGCCTCCCATCGCGGGGAGGGAGGGGGGGGCCGCCTCTGCCCCTGGCTGCCCCCGCTGTCCCCCCCCAGCCTCCACGTGGTCTCGTCCTGCTCGTTGATGATGGCCGGCGTCTCGTCCGCCTCACAGCGCTGTATCGACTCCAGGTTGTTGGGCCTGGGCTGGTCGCAGCCCAGACACTTGAGGGTCTTGGGCCAGTTCTGGTACGTGCACGTCGCGCAAGTCCAGTGCGACTGTCTGGTGTGGCGTCGGTTGCGGTCGTTGTACTCCTCGCAGGGGTCCAGGGTGGGGGGCTGCAGTATCGAGATCGAGTGGCAGCCCGCGTTGGAGTCCAAGATCTGGGGGGTGGAGGCCCTGCGACGCTGGGTCAAACACTGCGTGCAGCGGATAGCCCGGGGCCAGTTCAAGTAGGTGCACACCTGACACGACCACTTGTTGGTGGTCTCGGTGGTGCTGGTGGGTCTGACGCGGGGCCTGGCACTGGAGTCTGGGCAGATGAGAAGGCTACCACCTCCACCACCACCACCACCACCACTGCTACTACAGATCTCAGTTCTGGGGGGGCCCCAGCCCACAGCTGGGTCCACACTGGGGCTGCCAATGTGGGATTCCTCTGTGATGATAGGACCACTGGTCCTCTGTGCGTGACACATGGTGCACTTGATTGCAGAGGGCCAGTTCTCATAGGTGCAGTAGTCGCAGTCCCACTTCATTCTCTGTTCTGTCATGGCGGATCCTTCCAGATGGGCAGGCTGTAACAAATGTGACGATCCACAAATAGTAAGCTCACGGAAATGCCTTTGTTTGACCTTTCAACAAAAACTAGAGGCACATAATGGCAATTAATTTCTTTTTTTTGTTACTTAAGCTGGCGGGGTTGGTGGATGGACTATTGTGAACACCCAATGACATGGACTTTGTAAAACAACTTGGCTGGAGGGTTGTCGACATTTTCAAGAGTGAAGGTTTTTTTGAAAGAATGTGGATTGACGAAATGATCGCCCCACCACCACCACCACCACCACCTCCTCTGTCTTGTGGACCACATCATGGAGGGGAATGCAGTATAGCTCCTCATAGCTGCTGTGTTACGACATGGAGCAAGGCATTATAACCACCACAACAAGCCAAGACAGACAAACAGAAACAATAATTCAGACGCAATTGCAAATTTACTACAACTACAGCTATATCCACCAAAGAGAGTCGTTGGAAGGATTATCACTAGGTACAAAATGGAAACTTACTGGTTATGCTGCTGGCTGCAGTTCAGACCACAACAAACCTGCAGCTGTCTGCTCTCTTACGCATCCAGCCCAGGTTACATCCGCTCCTTTACGCGTTCACATGACTGGCTGTGCGACATATAACCCACGAATCCGAGGAATCTCGAAGAATCTCGAAGAACGGTGTTGTTGTTGACCCCAATCACTCACTGGTTTACATGGTTTCTGTTTTTAATGGCGGCGATGGAAACACAAACGAGGGGCGGAGACAAAATAGAGCCTAGCAAAGCAACGTCACGAGTCCTCTGGCGCAGCTCGCCCTGTGAGTGGCTGATCTTCTGGCTTACCTCGCACTGTGATTTGCTGATCCGCTTGCTCAGCTCGCCCCTGTGATTGGCTGACCCTCTGGATCAGCTCGAAATTTGATTGGTTGAGGCTTGGTTGGACACACGCTGCGATTAATATTATAGGGGTTATTATTATCCTGATCATATGGAAAGGCAGATGACATACTGGGGTTTAATAATACCGTTCCCTTTTTTGAATACGCGGAGGATTTGTTGTTTTGCTAAATATACTGAAGTATCTCTATTATCGACATACATATTTTGTATCACTTTATTATTATTCATTCTAATTTATTATTATTTATTATTTGAGCCTCCTATATGGGGGGGTGGGGGGGGGGGGGGGGGAGAAACAGATGGTTGTATGGGGGAACTTTTATTCAGTCCATGTTACATTTGGACGACCCCCTCTATTTACCTATCTAAAAAAATATTTCGTGATCAAATTTGTTTTTAATAAAGAAAATATTTGTATTTGAAATTACTCATAGGTATAACAAATAAGTGTGAAGATAAAAAAAGCAAGAGAGACAATCACACTGCGGAAAAAGAACCTCCGCTAAGATCTAGTCCGGAACTTAATCACTATACAGTGACGGCAATCAGCTGTCTACTAAGGAATGCCTCTGTTGCAGTGTGCGAGCAAGGCTTTAGGGAGAATGACCTTGCAACCCAAACAAAAACACTTTCTCTGCAATTACGGTAACTGTTGGGGCCCCAGCTCTGACAGGGAAAGGGAATCAGCATTATGGAACCAGATGGGGTTGTTCCAATTAAATGTATTGTGAATGTAGTTCACAATACAGTTGTGAATGTATCTTGACATTTAAAAGTCTAGACCCCGAATATAAGAGGACCCCACTTTTTCAGACGCATTTCCCGTCGTATTCTGTTCGGGTCATTACGGTACTTTATCAACACACCTCCTCCTTGCTCTGACGCGTCAGAGAAACATGGCGGCCTGCTTGAGCCGGTTGCATCACATATCACTACATGTTTCCCATGTGGGCAACATAGCAAATTATCTGGTTTCAAAGCTGAAATTTGATTTATTTGCAGCGAGACATACCGACGATGTGAGACAGTTTGCGTTCAGGAGAGGAGCGGCGGTGTTCTTGGTGAACGAGAGACCTCTTAAGAGCGGTCTGACATTGAATGGGGAAACGCGAGACCTGCAGGACCAGCCCACTGACTTGTACAACAACCTGCACAACAACAGCGAAAACGGCCATCCTCAGGGATGTCTATATGATGTCGAGACCCCCTACTCGGTCGACACTGTCTGCAATGTGTGTTTCGAGGTGCAGGACGTGGAGAGGTCATTCAAGGCTCTCCTGGACCAGGGATGCGACCTGCTGGTCCCGCCGACTGTGGTGCAGGACAGCGGGGGAGCTGTCAGCTACACCGTCGTTAAATCGATCGTGGGCAATGTCTGCCACACGCTCATTGACAGGACTAAATACGAAGGGAACTTCCTACCTGGGTTTAATCACATTACAAATTTGAGCACCAGTGTGGCTGACTCTGACAAGTCTGGTACAGTGTCACATTTTGATCACATAACGTATGCTTGTCCGACGAATACCACGTCCCAGGTCATGCAGTGGTATGATAGGTGCTTTGGTTTCAAGAGGTTTCTCCTTGACAGGTAAGGGATCTCAATGCGTCACTAAAGGTGAATCGATTTCTACGTCCTGTTCTTCCGTCATGCCACTGTTGCCTTCCCGTCTCTTCTGTAGTAATGAAGATGAGGGCGAGGGTTTTGTCTTGAATGGAGATGGCATTGGGCTGAGGCTCACTGCCATGGAATACTGGAAATGTGGCGAGGCTGGCATGAAGTTTTCCTTCACGGATAAGAAAGAACCAGAATGCAAATTTGTGGTTGCAGAATCCCTACCGGGGCAAGGTAAGACCTTGTTTCTTCTAGTGTGTGTGTGTGTTTGATCGTGTGTGTGTGTGCCTGCATGATCAGATGAGTGCGTTCGTTTTCAGGAAGCAACCAGCTGGACACCTTCTTGACGCAGCACGGGGGACCGGGGATCCAGCACATTGGCTTGTACACAGACGATATTGTTTCTACTGCGCATGCGATGGCTGAAGCCGGTGTGCAGTTCTTCTCTCCACCCCCCACCTACTACACAGAGGTTTGTAAGAGGACTGCTGCTGCTGCTGCTCATAATGTCTCACACATGGTCATTCTATCGGAGACTCTTCCCGGGCCCTCACATCCTGCTTGTACTCGGGCACAGGTCAAACGGCAGGAGATCGAGGCGGCCGGCCAACGGCCAGAGAGGCTGGCCCAGCATGGGATCCTCCTGGACACAGACATGCGCCACGACGCCCGGGACCAAACCGCGGAAAACAGGTGAGCGATACACCGACAATATCTCAAACCCAAACACACAGTGCTGTTCTCTATGTTCAGAGTGGCCGAGCTAATGACAACGAACGGTACTGCATGACCTGTGTGTGTATAGTTTGTTGATCTCTGGTGTCCTGCCTCTTCCTGCCACAGGTACCTACTCCAGTTGTTCACCAAACATGTATTTGAGGAGGAAACGTTCTTCCTGGAGCTCATAGAGCGACGGGGGGCCAGTGGCTTCGGGGAGGGGAACATCCGAGCTCTGTGGAAGGCCGTACAGGCCAACATGGAGAAGGAGAAGGAGGCGTCAGCGCAGAACAGCCCCGATGCTAAGAGCGGCCATCATTGACGACGACTCTGACCTGTACTACTGATATCGTTATTTTATTTGTATTTATCTTCACGTTTTTTTTATTTATCTAATGATGAATGTAAGGGTTTCTATGTCGTATGGTTATGAGAAATTTTTATGAAACAAATAGCACTGAAAAGTCAGCTTCTGCTGTTATTTATGGTTTCAGAAGGTAGAATACACTCCTGTTAAAGCACTTCAAATTAAATCAGAATGTAGTAACATGCATAAATGTAACATTTATGGACCATAATGTATGACTGAATCAAAATATGTGCCGTTCCACTGTTCACAAAACTTAATTATAGATATATATTAAAAAAAAATGTGAATATCAAATAACACATGCTGAAAATGTAAACATTTAAAAACTGAAATATGAAATGAAATACATTTTGCAACAACAGGCACATTTCTTCGTCCTCCCTGAAATACATCAATTGTCTTGGTCCTTGAAAAACCCCTGGGCAGTCAATGCTACTCTGACCTTGGAGCTAAATCAATACACGGGGGTTGAGACCGGTATTCCTTCTGTGAGCTCATAAACACGAGGCAAAAAGGATCATTTATATTTGATGGGTAATAGAACAATTATTAAGTCAAATCAATTATATTTGTATATCCCCTAATCTCATAGGACTTCACAGACCACTTTATACGACATCCGCTAAACCGTGGGTCTTTTAGGAGCAGGAAACAAAACTCCAGCAGGATCACAGATCAAGGGATCTGACCTTCCAGGGATTAGGGGAGATGTGCCATAATGGGCGGCCATAATGGTGGCATCACAAGCCACAGTCAAATGACTAAGCTGGTGGCCGTCATTTGGGGTGGCCAGGCATCCAGTCTTAAAGAGCCTCCAGATGCTCTCATAAGGTCATGGTGAGGAGCGTGAAGCCACAACCATTAGTTTCAGTAGTATGAAAACCAATCATAGTAGCGTTATGGAAATGATTGGCTGATGACGAGTGCTTCTCACTTTCACACATTCCCCCAGAGGTGGTTATTCACTGAACAGCTGCACCTCTTTCTAAGGCCTAGTGTTCTAAGGCTTAACTGATTCAGAGAAGAAAGATAGCATAAGACTATCTTAAAATGTATATATAATCTATTGAGACATGACCATGAACTACATTTAATTAACTGGGACGTAAACATTGGGAGTGTAGATATGGTTGGCAAAAAATGGGATGTTCTGCAACAGAAGGGTTGATTTTCAGCCTCTATGTTTTATGAATGTGAATGCTGGGAGCTACAGCAACTAAACAAATTTACTCATAAATGAAAATCCATGTACTTCTCCAGTTTGTCAAATGGTGTCACTGTTTTCCTTCCTCAGACCGGTTTTTGACATTGCCTTATGCAAACCTTTGGGTTGGGGGCGGGGGCAATTGTTGACGTGTGGATTTACATTTGGGATTCTACAGCATTTGACTTGCATATTAGGGAGTATGTGTAAAGCAACAGAAAGCGTATTGAAATAAGGAATGGCAAGTCATGTCCGCCCCTCCGGTAGCAACATGTTCCATCTCGGCCTCTGCACAAAGCACTTGCTCTTTCGCAAACCCACAGTCGGGCTCCAATTGTCATCTGTTCCCTGATGATGGAAATCATTTAAATCCCATGTAAGGATTCGTTGTGTCAATAATAGAGGTTGTGGGTCGCCCTTTAAAGTCTAGAAGGGTTGGCTTCTGTAACTAAAGTCCTTAAGCCATCTGTCAGTGGCCTCTGTTAACCACAGATGGCGTACAGAATCCAACATGGAGTCCCAGGACCCAAGGCTTGGAAGCCCTTTACTTCCATATGGTACCTGCAGGTTGCACTTGATCGGACGAGACCGCGTGTTAGAATCACTCGCACCCAACTTCAATCCCTCGTAAATTTAGAATACACTTAAAACATGTTGCTTCCTGACGTTTCTTTTCCAGAGCCCCCTTATCGTGAACTATCACAAGAATGCTCGCCATTCCCCCTCATGAAGTGAGTCCGTGAGTCGAAAAGAAGCACAGCATGAAAATAAGGCCTTCTGAGCAGAACCGACAACACAGCACACGGTGTCTTCCGCGAGACGGGTGATGGTCCTGAGAAGACAAGTGACAGCCTGTAGCTCTGACACGTCGTAGGAGACAAATCCTCGATGCCCTTTTAACACAAGGGGGGACGGACCGTCTGAACCGTTTGAGGCAGACGGGGGAAGATTAGTAGCGCACAGCAGATGTTGCTTATTGATTAACAATAGTGACAGCCAGGGTAGAGGCCCTGGCACCCAGAACTCCTGAGGGCCCCTGTCTGACTTCAATGCCAACACAGTTGTGAGCATATAGGGTGTGACAGCGAGGAAGTTATGGGTGTTGATGGGAGCAGAGGACTCGTCTGCTATATAATGCCTCCAGAGCCGACCTGAGTTATTGTAGTTATTATATGTAATATGTGCGTGTGGGGGTTTGGGTGTGTGTATGGGGGAGGGGGATTTGTGTGTGTGTGTGTGTGTGTGTGTGTGTGTGTGTGTGTGTGTGTGTGTGTGTGTGTGTGTGTGTGTGTGTGTGTGTGTGAGAGAGAGAGAGAGAGAGAGAGAGAGAGAGAGAGAGAGAGAGAGAGAGAGAGAGAGAGAGAGAGAGAGAGAGAGAGAGAGAGAGAGAGAGAGAGAGAGAGAGAGTTCAGAAACCAGTTTTATCTATCTAAATTCTTGATTTTCAAAGCATTTTCAATGATGAACTAGCATTTATAAATATACCTATAAATGACATGCTAGTCATATCATTTTTGAGCAATATGTTATAACATGAGAGACGGATGAAGTCAAAATAAGTCAGTAAAAACCTGGTAAGAAAACAGGCCTTTGGCAAAATAACCGTAAAATATCTTCCGCAAAGGACTCCACCTCATTCCATCTCTTGAACCATTTGTTAAACTAGTGTGGATGATCCAGTTTTGAATCCTTTCGTACTGTTGGCAACAGGATAATGTATTGTAACCTAAACAATTAACCTGCTTTCAGTAGCATTCTAAGAACTTGTGTAAATGTAGTTTCCACCCCTGTATAGAACACATACACACACACACACACACACACACACACACACACACACACACACACACACACACACACACACACACACACACACACACACACACACACACACACACACACACACACACACACACACACACATTGTCGAAAGTCCCTTGTCTGTGTACACAACATAAAACTATAATTACTGTCATTATGGCAGCTGAGGTCGTACCAATCCCATGAGAAAAAGGAGGGTGTGAGCGATTCCACATTCATTCTTTCTCTGTTCTTTCTCACTATAAACACGATGGGTTTACTTTTACGGAAAAAAAAACATTAAACTATCACACCGTAGCAAACTTTTCATTTTAATAAACAATAACCGAATAACTGAGAACCCCCCTACCACCGAAAGTGGTATCTTCTAATCTAGTGTATGTTGTCACAACGTCATAAGCGTGTGCAAACTTGGTCAGTAGCTGGGTTTAGAGAGGATCCTGACTTGTAGCGTTATTCCAGTCTACCGCAACGCGATTTCCGGTTTCTTACATCCTATGAGCTATGTACCAGTTAAAAGTGCCTGGAGCGAAAGAAATAAGAACATGACAAGAAATGTCAAAAATGAATAAATATGGCGTTTTACTTTACAATTTTAAAATGCAACATGGCAACATCCCAAACACGTAACATATAAATCTATCTACCAGAAGTCCCGCCCTGTTTTTCACAACTCGCCCGTAGTTCCATCGAACAGAAAGTCCGTCCCGCCCTCTTGCCAATAACGTTAATATGGAGCATCCCGTCCGGGACGTTGCGACGTGAGACGAGTACGCCTGGGAACAACGAGGTTAGGCACCGGCGCACTGGAGTGGAGTTGTAGTTGTGTGAGCAGCCTGAAGGCTGGAACAAAGCTAGAACAACTTACCCTCACATTGTATGTCTTGCTTCCTGTCTGCAAACATCTCAAAATGATCCAGCCAAACTAACTGCCAGCACTTTGTCATCCGCTGGCTCTCCGAGATGTCCACCCTGTTTCTTGTGAGTAAAAACAACAGAGGTGCTTTTTCAGCAGAATAACCTTGTTTCCTGCAGCTAAAGTTATTGCCCCAGGAGCTGTGTTATTGTCAATGTGAGGCTGCTATATTAATAACGTGTATGTGCTTTAGGCAGATGGGGACTGTGCGGGTGATGGTTTGCAGGGGTGACACCAGATAGAGCGATCATAGCGGGTTAATAGACTGCTTATAAACTTGGCTCCCACTCTCTTAGTTAGCTTAGCAACTTTTTATCATAGTTTTCCCAGCCTATGCTTTGTCCCTTTGTCCGGAACCAGTCGCCCCTACTGGTTCAGTGCGGCTCCTCTTACTGGTCCAGTTCGGCTCAGCTTACTGGTTCAAATGCTGCTCCTCTCACTGGTCCAGTTCGGCTCCGCTTACTGGTTCAATGCTGCTCTACTTACTGGTCCAGTTCGCCTACCCTTACTGGTTCAGTGCGGCTCCTCGCATGGCTTAAAGTGCGTTTGGGATTAATAACTTTTCATGGTAACCTTAATACAGTTCAATATTATTGTCTTAACATAACAATCAACCTATAATGGAAGTAGACAAAAGAGCTGTCTGGAATATTGTTTGTGTGATAGATGTTTCATCTGACATAACCACATATTAAGATGGAGACAATTATGTGTTAAGATTAGTCGAATTAGTCACAAGCATAATTCTGTTCGTTTACTGATAAGAGCTGTGAACTTGTCCTTGCCCTTAAAGAGACAGCTCCGAATTATCAATGATAAGCTCCAAATCATGTATCAATGATGATTTGGTGTGTCAGTTATATATCAATCAAGAATTACAAACAGATTTGCATACAAATATGGCAATTAGGAATATGGATGTAATTAGTGATTACAGTTGGATAATTGGGTCTGACATGGGACATGGTATGTCTGCTATGTTACAGCCGTGCTGGAAGTTGAATGTTGTCTTTATATCTGGCCCCCTTCAGCTTCGGGGGTCAGGACTAGACAGTTTTCGTTGACACAAGTCAACCGAAGTTGACAAGTTCTCAGTCAGAGTGCAAACACAGGAGCTCGCTTGACTGGAACTACTTCCATATGGGGATGTCCCTTGGCTATCGCTGAAGTAGGAGTAAGTTTAGATTACAGCACGATTTTATTGAGGTTTCTTTTCTCTGTGGTGCGCAGGTGTGTTTTACCATGTGTCTAAGAAAGTACTTTTTTTACTGCTACTTCAGGGCCTTTTTTGTTGTGTTCAAAAGCTCTGTAGCCCAAGTCGTGTGAGCACTGGCTCACAGCTCTGGTCACAGCAATTTGCTTGCCAAACTAATTTCCTTTCATGAGGGATTTCGGGGAAAAAAAATAGTTTAAGGGACTGTTTGCTCGTTACTTAGCTTTCACTGCATTCCACCTGGAGCTTGGCAATCCAACACAAAAAATTGTTGAAGCAATTAGGTTTGAAGGGTAACTTGGTGTGCATGTGAAGAACTACTCCTTCCCTGCCAGTGAGTTCTGCCATGTTTTCCACTAGTTCAAAACTTAAATCCATGTGTATCCTGACGCCAAAGTTATGACATTCGGTGAGCGCTATCTTAAAAAAGATGTGGTTCCTGTCTTCTAAAGTTCCAGTGTCTGGGCCAGTGGGAACACATTGTGGGGGGAAGGGAGGCAGTACTATGCGAGCCGTGCGGAAGGGCTCTCCTCTTCCTTCGATAGCAGAGTTAGCTCGCGTCAGCCCAGTCCTCAGTGGCCCTGACATGTTCCTCTTTCAAACCTCATTCAAGAAGTGTCTCTCTCACTCTCTCACTCACACATTCGTCTAAAACATAACTTTTTCCTCTGCTTTCAAAGTTCGCTACCATCTTTGAAAGACAGTGCTCAATGAATCGCTTTCTTCAACCACCCCTCCCCAGCCCGCCTATCCCGACACATGCATATCACACAGCGCACGTTATTATCCGTGTGATAATGAAACAGCAGACCTAGTTAGAGAGGAAAAAAAAGCAGGCCTCCTCAGTTTCCTTGTGGGGCCTCGCTGAGTCGCTGGGTCTTTGTGTTTATGGTAAGTGGGCAGCTGCATGCCCGTGGATCCAGGGCTCTGGCCCGCAGGCCCTTCACCGAGGCTGGATTAAAAACCACCACCACCACCGCCACCACGACCACCACCGCCACCACCACCACCACCACCACCACCACCACCACCACCACAGCCAGGCCTGTCGATGCTCATTTGGGACCACACTGAATGCTTTAAGGCTAGTGTACTGTACATCTCCCATTGGACACAGATGGATTATTGATTATTATCGATGATCGAAACAACTCATGGGTCTTTTTTTAGGGGGGGAGAATACAAAAAGGAGTGGTTCCTTTTTTCACTACGAATACGATATGTAAACGGTCACACCGGTTATCTCTCAGCCCCGTCTCTATATCAGGCGTTTCGTTTCATCTTCACGCTACGCTACTATGCTCTGTCAACACTGGCCGGCCCTCATTCATGACGTAGGGAGGAAGAGAAGAGCATGAAACGTGTACATTCTGTACAGCCCCCGTCTGTGCAGAGGAAGCCAGGCCACCCGAGGATGGATCAGTAACACGAGGGCTTTTCAGCACCCAGGCCATGGGAACATCTCAGTTCGGGTGGGGATCGTTTCCTTGGTAGCAGCCTGGTGACGAAGGGAGAAAAAAAAAAAAGGAAACTGTTGGATTTCAGGTAGCGTGGTTCTCAGGTGCTCAAGCTGATGCTCGAGTTACACCGAGGGGCCACAATCCTGGGCTTGTTCCGAGCCGGGGCCGACCAGTGTATCGCAGCATTGTGCGAAAATAAAACAGGAGACTTTTGACAAAAGATATTTCACATGTGTTGTGCGTCGCACGGACGCTTTGATGAGGCCGATCTTGATAAACACTTTTTCTGCAAATTTAGACGGGCATTGTTGCATTCACTGGCCTATTGATTGAGACCCGCGGGGAGCAGCGCAGGGTAACTGTGCCGAACATATTGTTTACCTCAAGCTCCCACAAGTGCCATAGGATGGATTAGCATTGGCTCTGTCAGTCAGACTCCAAGCTGCCCGCTCTTTGCATAATGTAGCTCTAACCCGCCGCGGGATTACAGTCTTAGCAATGCATAGAAGAGCTGCTCTAATTGGAAAATTGTATTTTAAAGCTTTCAGCGGTGACAACTCTGCGGGAGCTTATTGTAAAGGCTAGGCCAGGGGGGGGGGGGGGGGGGGGGGGGCTCCTTCTGTGCCTGACCCAAACCGGGGGGTGAGTGCGTCTGTGTGTGTGTGTGTGTGTCACTCTGTGTGTGTGTCTCACTGTGTGTGTCAATGTGTGTGTGTCATTGTGTGTGTCACTGTGTGTGTGTGTGTGTGTGTGTGTGTGTGTGTGTGTGTGTGTGTGACAGTGTGTGTGTGTGTGTGTATAAGGGCCAACAATGTATATTCCTACGTGTCCAATTTTGAGGTTTCCCCTTCTTCCTATCTTGCGTTCACAGCAGCTATCTAGCCCGTAGCCACCTGCTGTCGCGGTTAGCCCCCCTGTCCCCCCCCCCCCCCCTTTCTACTCACCCCCCACCCCGACCCATCATGGGCCATGGCTGTGTGTCTTGTGGGGGGTTGCACCAATAAGTTTGAGATAGGAGACGTGTTGCTATATAAGGCGGCAAGTGTCACCATGTGACCAGATGACGGATACAGATATGAAGAGCCTCCGAACTCAAGTTGACAGAAGCCCGAAATCAGTTGTGTGACGCAGACAGGATAACTCGGGGGGGGGGGGGGAGGGGGGGGGGGAACTTCACATACGGCTCCGCATCCGACATGGAGCCGATCCGAGAAAAAGTAGCATTAAGGCGGGTCATGTTAATGTAATTTGACCTACGACCCCACCACCCACTGCCGTGCCACGGGGACGTCCGGCCCTCCCCTGCCGCCGCGGCTCCCATTCAGACCCAGATAAAGAACGAGGGGATGGGCTCCTGTCTGTGACCTCCACCCCACTTCGGAGCCACCAGCCCCACCCCACCCCACCCTGCCCCAACAGCCCCCAGGAATGCTTCTCCCCAATACCAGATGATGACGATAAAACCACCGGCCCAGTCCTGTCAGAGGGGACTACACTGTTTTGCTTCGACAACAGAGCATGGCCCTGCAGAAGCCATTGCTGTTTTTTCAGAATCAGAACGGCAGTTTATTCACACAAACTATAACAGACGGGAGGAGGAGAGAGAACCCACAACCTTGGAGCCCTCTTGCGCTGCGTTTTGTCGTGTTGCAAACGGGGGTACGCTGACAGTAGTTGAACAGGAAGTGTGCAGTGCCCCACCACAACCCTCTGCTGCCTGGCACAGCGAAGACAGCTGGTGGGCGGTGGTGCCACGACCCGGCATGCCTTGGCCCCGGCGCTTTTTTCCACTTTCTACCTCAAATATGGCGCGGGCCCCTCTTGTGCCAAACGTCCATGGAGAGAGAGGGCAAGTTTTCCATTCACAAACTGCCCCTGCCATTCCTGGGTAGAGGTTGTCAAGGCTGCAGTCGGATCGGCGCAGCCTCTCCCCTCTCCTCATTTCAACGTGTCCGTTTCTCCGAAGAGCGATTCAGGGCCCGACTTACCTCATCGCCCTGCTATGAAATTATGGGAAATGATTGAGGGTTTTTCCGAACCCTGACTGATAATGCTATAAAGATATCAAACAAGCGGGCCATTCAGCCCTGCTCTCGCTCCCCGTGGCTGTGTAAACGGTTTCAGTGTGCTTAACATTAAGCACGCTATAGGCTGGCCTATGGACCGACCTCATTTGGCTCACTAGCATGCCTTGATCGCGCTCCCTTCCACTACAACACAACAAGTCCCAGTGGCCTTGAATGCTACTGGCCTTGCGCTTGTTTTTATAACAGTATTTAAAGTACTTTTTTTTTATTCAATGCAGTGTAGAGGATTAGATGTCGTAATGGGAATCATATGTTGCTGAAAGCGCAGAGTTTGGGCCGGTCTCATCAACCTTATCATCACGGTTTTGATTAGATTAGATTACATTGGATTAGATAAGATTAGCCATTATTGTCTCGTCCAGGAGACAATTTGTCTTGGGCGTTAGTGAGAAAACAGACAATATATCCGTACACATGTACAATCAACCTACAGTTACAACACACACACACACACACACAACTCCATGCACAGCAGAACAGAACATACACGTATTGTATGATCTTGTGATGCTCTGCTATATTGTCTGTCATCTCCGCACCGCTCACCACAAACACAAACACAAACACACAAACACACACACACACACACACACACACACACACACACACACACACACACACACACTGCCCCTGCCATCTCCTTCGTTCCTTTCTCTCCCACTATATCCCACTGTCCGGCTCTGACCCATCTATCAGGTGCTGGTGGTGTTGGTCAATCGTTAGTGTTTTGGGGGGTCTGAGATGCTGGTCTGAGCTAATCAGCTGTGTTTTGCTGCACTAATGAGAATAGGGTTGTTTTGACGACCGCAAGGTCACAGCTATTCTCAGCCAGCCCCCGAGGACTCAATTACACAACTTTGACTTTGCTGCGCTCACCTCTCTGGTTCCGATGCAGAACACTTTGAGGAATCTCTCTCTCTCTCTCCCTCCCTCCCTCTCCCTCTCCCTCTCCCTCTCCTTCTCAGATGGCAGATCCCGGAGCTGCTGCAGGGACTAGGGAAGGGAGGAAGAGAGAGAGATGGGAGGGAGGAAGAGAGAGAGATGGGAGAGAGTAAGAGAGAGAGATGGGAGGGAGGCAGGGAGGGAGGGATGGGAAAAAGGTTGAGGGACTGTTGTCCCCGATGCGTACTTGTGTTCTTCTAACCTTGGGTAGATTACTTATTGATGCCTCCTGTTTTGCTGAGATTGTGTCAACACACACACACGCACACAAACGGACACACACACACACAAACGGACACACACACACACACACACACACACACACACACACACACACACACACACACACACACACACACACACACACACACACACACACACACACACACACACACACACACACAACCCTATTGGGTAGGGTCTTCACACCCTGCTTTGTAACTTTCCGTTTAGGTTTGACAGTAGTCTAAGGGGCTCGGCCCCCAGCTGATAGGATGCCCCATCTGCTCCTCGTGCCCTTGATGTGTGTTTCCTGTAACCCCTGGTTACAGCAGGTGTCAGGCTCACGTTAACACGGTTACATATTGCATGCTTTCGGTTTTGTGTTCAGAAAACTGTTTCCCGTTCCACGCGGGGAATTCTGTGGAATTGAACCCCCTGCCAAACAGCTAGGCAGAATGTTAACAATGCCCTGAATTCTAACCCTTTTTGCTCATCTGTGTGTATGTGTCTCTATACGTGTGTGTGTGTGTGTGTGTGTGTGTGTGTGTGTGTGTGTGTGTGTGTGTGTGTGTGTGTGTGTGTGTGTGTCTGTGTGTGTGTGTGTGTCTGTGTGTGCGTGCGTGTGTGTGTGCGTGCAGGATTGGACAGAAGACTGAATCACATTCCTGGAGGCGTCGAGGGGACTCTCTGCCCGCTGCGCATGCTTCAGTGTCCTGCTCTTCAACATGGCTCCTGACCTCCTCGCTTCGCATCCAAGTCACCCGGGGCAAAAATGTGCGTTGTCATGGTGATCATTAGCAAAAAAACGCTGGAGAAGAAGCGCGTCGAAGATGTAACGTCCAAGTGTCTGGAAATAGGCCAGGTAAGGGTTACACATTGTTTCTCCGAAATTCTTGTACTTACACGTAACGTTTGTGGTATTCTACGAGTCTTATGGTGGCCAGCGGTCTCACAGCGATTCTATTGCCACATAGCGTTAACGTGTCAATGATACTGTTCGGTACGATTCCAGCCCTGTCTCACGAAGCCATAAACCCGCTCTAATGGACTTTGCATTCTCCGAGTCAAACTCTGAGCCGCAGCATTTTTGTGCCGTGACTCGCCCGCCGACAGGGGATATTTTTGCCCCGATTAGCCCTGATTGCACGACGATACCCCCCCCCGATGGGTCACGGGGCGGCAGCCATCTGGTGTGAATGGTGAACTGTTCCACGTGTTCGCCAACAGAACGCCAACAATAGGACAGTTGTTTACGAGCGGCGGGTGGCCCGGGTGTCTCTGGCTCACCTTCTAAGAGGAATTCAAACACCGGAGCCCGGAGTCTTTCCCTCTGTGCCGGAGCCAGCAGAAACTCCCAGTGTGTGTGCGTGTGTGTGTGTGCGCGCGCGCGCGTGCGTGCGTGCGTGCGTGCGTGCGTGCGTGCGTGCGTGCGTGTGCGCACGCGCGCGCGTGTGTGTGTGTGTGTGCGTGTGCGACGTGCGGACCGAGATTGCCCTCTCAGCCACGTGAAGTGAAGTCATCGACTCATCGTTCTCGGGGGCGTGTAGTCACTCAGGAAACCTATTATGATCCATCAGACTGAACAACAAGCTATACTCTAGTCTGCTCTCTCTCTCTCCTCCCTCAACGGCACAACACACTCCGTCTCAGCGGGCCTCAAACGGATTACTCCGCATTTCATTGTTTTTTCGGGGCCAGTTGGTTTCTATTTACGGACCGGATTTTCTCGCTACGTGGGACTGGATGCGCTTGTTTCGATGGTTGACTCCGGCGGCGCCCTGTGTTGCCTGGCGTGCGATCCACTCCCCGCCCCCTAAACGTCTGCGTGTTTCCCACAGCTGCGGGAGCCGACCATGAGCCAGGGAACGGCCCTCTTCTCTTGTGGACTGATGGGTAAGCGCCAACCCCTCCACCACCTCCACCACCTCCACCCACACACCAGCCCAAACACCACCCCCCCCAAACGTCTCTGTGCTAAACATAGACCTTCACACAGTCCTACAGCCGCTTTCTTTCTAGAGAGTTTCACCGTCGTTAATTGTGTCCCCCCCCTCCCCCCCCTCCCGATGTGTCTCCACCCCTGGCCCCACATGCGGAGGAGCTATAATTACACACCTGCAGACCGGTGCGCACCCTTGGCAGCTTGTAGAGGCTGTGTTATGTCACCCGAGGGGCTCGGTGAGGGGGGGGGGGGGGGGTCTGTTCCTCTGCGTTGGCGTCAAACGTGCCTGACCGGTGCTGCAGCCTACCAGAATGATTGCTTAGTTTATTATGCTTCATTGACACCACACCCAAACCGGGTGATTAGATCACTCCACCGTTTTCCCTTTTTCCCCAATCTTAAATGTTCCGAGTAGTCAACCGCCGTAGCCGGTTATTATACCTAACACGCCAGCGTTGAGATTCATCTCAGGGCATGTTGCTCAAGGTCTCAGTTAAACCCCGGTTTCAGCTCGGACTCAAAACACTAGGAGACTGAATAAAATGTGCTTATGGCTGAAAGTTGAAGTCGGGCGTGTTGACGTTACCCACGCCAACTCTGTAACACTTTTGTAGTACTTTCGCTGTGCAAGTGGGTTTTAATGATCGATGTCGAGAACAAAATGTGCCACACGTTGAGGCGTAATGCCCTGAGTGTCCGGGAAGCTAAACCCTCTCTCGGACACAGACATCAGCCGCAATCGCTGGTCAGACGAAGCTCCACACATCCACACACCCCTCGCTGCCTGCATCCCTTCGTCCTGACGTCAAAAAGTCTACTAAAAAGTCCTTAGACTTGTCGAAAAGTAGAGCTGAGTGGAACATTCAGACACACAAAGACTGGCAAAAACTGAGTTTTTCTCCTGTTTTCTCTTGATGAGGGCCTAACCCTTATTTTAGCATCAGTGACAAAATGGCATAGCTCACTATCTCCACGATAAAATAAGATATACCCACGTATGATAATGATGAAATGAAAGGTTTTTGGGTTCACCACCCCTTTAAACAATATCATGAGGTTATTTATTCTGAGAACTGCATTCACGAAATCGCTGACAGAAATTAGGAATTGGTTAGCTCTGGGTTCCAACCTCAAAAGGAGTGGCTGGCATTCACTTCAACATCTCTGGTTGTGATCGTAAATCAAAAGAACATTTCAGAACATTTCATAATCAACAGGCCGTCAGTTATTTGGATGACCCACTTTTCAGGACTTATGTCTGTGATTATTATTATTATTAGATAATACCTTGATAAAAATGATCCATCCTCGTAACATTCTAGTTAATAGTGTGTCAACTTAGCACGCAGCTGTTGTTGGAGTCTGTGGGTTTTCTATTATCCCAGAATGGTTCAGTCCAGTGGTTGGGTTGGAATCCGTACCACCGACGTGATTTTGTTTGCCTCTGTGGCGATTGGCAAGTATGTACAGTGCTGGCCAAGTGGTAGTTAATACATTACAGGCTGTTTGGATAGAGCCGTTCGGTTATATAGTTTAACGAGAGGAAGTCCGTCATATTGATATCCTCAGAGAGACTATAAACAAACATGGCCGACCAGCCCTAAGCCGGGAGCGTCCATGTTGCTTCACCGCTCCTTCCTCTTCATCAGATTACCAGATGGCCGTCGGCCATTGTTTTGGATGCATGCCCGTCTCCAGGTGTTGGCTCCACAACGCAATAAAAGCGATTAGCGTATGAAACACAACATGCTCCTGCCAAGAACCACGGCAGCCTGACCTTTGATAATGTGCAATTACCTCCTGTAACATGGATGAGTGCTCGACTCTATTCTCTCTTTAATGAGCGGCTTTGAAAGCTGATGGTTCTCTAAATAGTTGGATAGTACTTTTTTTTTATTGGACGATGTCGTTAGGTAAAGTTGATCCCTTCCCGGTGAAGCAATGCTCCTTCAAAATAAAGGCGTATCGACCTTAACCTTAAGTCTGTGCTTCTTTGAATGGTTTGAATACTTTTCTTTTATGCTGTTAAGCTCGCCTGATCCCTTCCCAATAAAGCAATGCTCCTTCAAAATAAAGGCGCATCGACTTTAACCGTAAGCCTGTGCTTCTCCGAATGCTTTTTAAAAAAAAAAAATTAATTGATATCGTGAAGTATATTTGATCCCTTCCCCTTTAAAGCAACGCTCCTTCAAAATAAAAGCGCTCCGTCAACCTTCACGCTCACCTTCCCTCTGTGCTGTGCTTGCAGAGGCGGGCCGGTGGCGTGAGCTGGGCCAGGGCTGCCCCTCGCGGCCGGTGGGCGCCAGCCTGGAGAACCTGTGGGACGCGGTGCCCGAGGAGTGCCAGAGCCCCACGGGGTGGCTGGGCGGCGGCGGCGGCGGCGGTGGCGGCGCCATCTCGGGGCTGCTGCGGGAGCTCAGCCTGGCGGACCCGGCGGCCTTCGCCGCGGCGCCGCCCAGCAAGCGGCAGTGCCGGTCGCTGTCCTGCTCCGACGAGCTGGCGGGGGGCTGCCGCGCGGCGTGGCGGCCCCAGGGGTCCCGCGTCTGGACGGCGGTGGAGAAGCGGCGCTGCCACAGCGGGGGCAGCGTGCACCGCGGCGCCGGGGGCGGAGCCTCGGGGGCGCCGCCCGCCGTCGTCTTCCCCGCCATGCAGCGCAGCTCCAGCTTCAGCCTGCCGGCGCGCTCCAACGCGGCGCTGGAGCTGCCGTGCTTCTCCCCGGGCCTGGTGCCCGCCTTCACCGGCCGGGCCTCCCCTTCCTCCTCCTCCTCCTCCTCCTCCTCCTCCCCCTCCTCCCCCTCCTCCTCCTCGGTGACCCTGTCGTCGGCGGCGCCCGGCGGCCTCTACCTCTCGCACGAACACATCTTCCCGGCGCTGGCGCCCCCGGGGGCGTCGCCCGACAGCTCCCCGGGCTCCACCCCCGAGCTGGAGCGGCGGAGGGGCGTGGCCGGCCCGGGCGGAGGGGGGGGGGGGCTGGCCCGCAGCCGCTCGCAGCCCTGCGCGCTCGACCACAAGAAGATGGGCGTGAAGCGCCGGAGGCCGGCCGACTCTCGGCCGTCCCTGGACCTCGCCAAGATGACCCAGGTGGGTGCTGATGGGAGGAGGCTGGGGGGGGGGGGGGGGGGGGGGGGGGGGAGGAGGTGGGGGAGGGGGGGGGGGGGGGGGGCAGCGTGTGACCACTGATGACACGGGGATCAGATGACAGCGTGCGATGCGAGCCACCGTCGTGGCGTCCTCAATAGGACATTGTGCGCCCGGACACAAAGCAGGCACTCACGGAGATACATGCAAAAAATAAAAAAGACCAGCGCTGCTCATTTCAAAGCGGAGCCAGCGGCCGCTATGCATTCTGGGAGGCATTGTGTCCGGGCCGGGTACGCAAATGTGCGACGACTCTCGAAGCATTACTGTTTTGACAAGTGTCAACGTGGTCATTTGAGGTTGAGTCTTTTCAGAATAATTTGGATGCTTTGGGATTTCGGTACAACTTATTTATTGTACATTATTTAATACGGTTATGGAGCTGACATAGGCCAACACTATTAAATAATGTACAAATGTAAACCTTAGTTCACATGAAGAGGCCATTAGTTAATGGTTAAGGAACTGTTTGTTAATTTTAGTTTAATGCCTTTTACTGCATCTACTAATGTTACACATGCACAAAGACACAAACTTAGACACGCACAGTTATACACACACACACACACACACACACACACACGCACACACACACACACACACACACACACACACACGGGAGGAGGACCTTCGTCTTCCTCTTCTCTTGTTCTGCTGAATAAACAAACAATAGGAAGGTTGTGATTCTGAGCCCTGCTCCCTACACACACACACACACACACACACACACACACACACACACACACACACACACACACACACACACACACACACACACACACACACACACACACACACACACACACACACAGTGTGTGTGACATGTACACACAAACACAGTTGCATACAGACACATTCACACTGACACATACACCTAGGGGCATACACACAGACACACACACACACACACACACACACACACACACACACACACACACACACACACACACACACACACACATACACCTAGGTGCATACACAGACACACACACACACACCTAGCTGCATAGACACACACACCGACTCCCACCAACATACAAACACACAAACACCTAGGTACATACATACACACACACACACACATGCCTCAAAGAGCTTCAGCATGCAGAACATGTCCTTTGCATTCCTCCCTGAGTCACATCCCCCAGTGGAGGCGTCTGAGCAGACGGAACGCGGGCTGGGATCTGAAACAATGAGTTGATGAGGAGGGTCCGATTCTCAGGAGAGTCACTGATAAACAAAATCAACAAACACACACGTACCTCTCAGGGAAGTTCTTCTTCTTGGTGTTCAAAGACACGTAAACAAACACACACACACACACACACACACACACACACACAGGCGCAGACACACACACAAACACACACAGGCTCCCACCAACACCACATCAACTTGTTTTTGCTACACATCCTGTCAGGCAGTCTTCTGTTCTGCTTCACCCATACAAGCATTCACACGCACACACACGCACGCACACACACGCACGCACACAGTACAGTACAGTACAATGATGGACAACGCACGGCTGGACTTGGGGCCCTGTGGAATAAGTTACAGAGTTCACGAGTGTCTTCGGAACATGCAGTGTGCATTATGAACACACACACACAGTCGCACACACATACCCACACACAAGAGGTTAGTATGCCTTGATGAATGTGAATGTTGCTACATCGGTTAGTTAGTATAATGCCTCCCCCCCCCCCCCCGAAACAAACACGCACACACACACACACACACACACACACAGTCGCACACACATACCCATATACAAGAGGTTAGTATGCCTTGATGAATGTTGCTACATGGGTTAGTATAATGCTTCCCCCCCCCCCCGAAACAAACACACACACACACACACACACACACACACACACACACAGGGGAGGTTAGCAGAATGCCTCTCCCCTTGTAAGAGCTACTACACTACACCACTCCTTTGCGTCGACGTCTGGCTTTGGTTTAGAAACGAGCCGTTCTGGTTCTCTCTGCTGAACATTATATAATCCGATTTGCTCGTGTTGATAAAACCCCTCCCCCCCCCCCCCCCTCCCCCCTCCCCCCTCCCCCTGTCCCGGCTGTAATTGCCTGTTAAACGGACTCCTCTGAGAGCCGGCCCGGAGGAGAACGACTTCCAGTTGTGTTGGCTCAGGGAGACGTGAACGAACCCAAGGCTAATCTGCTTGTCATCTGATCAGATTCGGGCCACAATGCACGCAGCCTATTCCCCCCCTCCCTCCCCCCCCCCCCCCCCCCCCCCCCCTTCCTCCACACCGCGGCCTTTTCATCTCTGTTTGCAAAGGAGGAGGATCGCTTGTAACCACGGCGATGAGCTGGCCGACTGTTACAAGGAGAGCCTCGTAACTGTGCGGCTGCTGGCTTCCTTTTCTATCAGCGTTTTTTTGTTTTTCTGCGTTTGCCCTTTTGATTCTTTTTGGTTTCGCGCACCCTTTGCAGACACCCACTCCCGAGTGACTTCCGAAATATTCGCCGCGCTCACCCCCCTCCCCCCCTCCCCCCCCTGCCCCCCTTCCCCCACGCCCCCACCATCACCATCTTGTGGCAGGCGCGGTGGCACCGCCACAAGATGGCCACAATGGTGTCACTCATGCTGGGAGCGCGGCCGGCTGTAGCCCCCCTCCCCCCCCCCCCCCTCTGGATGTCACCAAGTAGAGCAGAAGTTATAGATTGCTGCATCGGTGGTGACGGTGGTGGCAGAGAGGGCTGTGTGTGTGTGTGTGTGTGTGTGTGTGTGTGTGTGTGTGTGTGTAAAAGCAGACATTGATTCCCTGCGAGCGGTGTGCGTATCGCTGTGTGTGAGCGACCTCATGAGCTATTGATAAGGCTGTATTGATGATGGAGCGAGTCAAGGTCAGTATGGATGAGGATGCCCTTCTGCCCCCGTCTCCATTTCAGCCTCCAGGCGACGGGGGGCTGGGGTGTGTGTGTGTGTGTGTGTGTGGGGGGGGAGTTGATGTTTCAGGGCAGCTCTGTCAGCCTGAGCGCGTCGAGGAAGAGTATTCAAGGTTCGCTTGACGGCCTCTACTTTGAAGCTCTTATTGACGCTAGAAACTAAGCGAGTGAGCATAGATAAGACCTCCTCTGATTGGCCCGCTCTCTGAGGAACCCAAACTAAAGACCAGGGCCGGTCTTCATGGGGGGGGGGGGGGGGGGGGGGGGTTCCTCAGGGTGGTTCTCATGGGGGCCAATCAGACTGGCGGGAGGGGGGGGGGGGGGACCCCTCACCTGGAACCCCCCCCCCAGACCATCAACACTATCCAAGTAGAAGATGGTACTAAGAGATGTGCAGATTCACAGCGCGGTCGATTCACACACATGACTGTTAACCGCCCCCCCCCGCCCCCCCCGCCTCCCCCCCCGCCACCCCGCCCCCCCGCCTGCCCCCCAATAACGCAGAAACCGCAACCGACGGGGGCCTCACAGAAACCCCATTCTGCCGTGTCCCTTTAACCCATCACCACCGCAGAGGTCGCTCAGGACAAGACAGCTGGTGTGTTTTGTCGTCAGGGCCGAGCTCGTTGGGGGGGGGGGGTGTGTGTGTGTGTGTGTGTGTGTGTGTGTGTGTGTGTGTGTGTGGGGGGGGGGGGGGGTTACTGTAAGAGAGACGGTCCTTCCTACCCAACCCAGGCCAGCCCAGCTGTCGTGGGGGGCCTACAGCGGTGCTTCTGGCACATGTGGACGGGGCCAGGGGAATGTTCCGACGCTCCCCAGATGTATGCGTCCATTGTGCCGTTTCCCAGTAGCAGGGAGGGGGGGGGGGGGGGGGTGGCGTGGCGGCCTGGCTGACAGTGATGCCGGCCCCCCCTGTTGCGTAGAGCAGCGGCTGCCTCCCCCCCCCCCCCCCTGGACCGGCCAGTTGCTCCGGCGTGTAGCGGAACACGATTTATAGCCGTTGAGGGGATCCGTCGCGCATTCTGCTGCTCCGAGGACGCCAGTCCTAGTCTTGGGTTTAGGGTGATGTGCGAACGTTGGACGGCGCCCAAACCAGGGGGGGTTCAACCCTGGAGAGCGTGAGGTGAAACTGAAACTAGACAACTGACGGGCCGGAGAGAGGTCCGCCCCAGCTGTCCCGGCGCTAAACCACCGCTGTCTCCGTCTTGTTCCCCCCTCCTCTGCAGAAACTGCGCAGCTTCCACAGCCTCAGCTGTCCTGGGATCCCCGGCGAGGACGGCCGCCAATCAACCCAGGCCCCGCCCACCCTCAGAAGCCCCGCCCCCTGGGAGAGCAGCGACTTCCTCCGGGACCCCACGTCCAGGTCTAAGGAGGGCGAGGGGGAGGGCATGAGCGTGGGCTCGGACCCCGCCATCGAGGAGCTGGGCTGGGGGGCCCCGGACTACGGCGACGCCACGGGGGGCGGGGATACGACCGGCGGCGGCGGCGGCGGCGGCGGCGAGTACCTGTGGGCGGGGCTGTGCAGCCCCAGGAAGGACATGTATCAGCTGGGGGGCATGCTCGACATCGAGCAGATCGAGAGGAACTGAGCCCCCCCCCCCATGCCCCCCCCCCCCCCCACCTCGTCCACACACTCCTTCCTGAACCCCTTTCTCCGCTCCTCCCTCCTTCACGCTACGATCCCAACCCCCCTCTTTTTGGAGGGGTGTGAACTGTGACCCCGGGGGCTGGATCGCCATGCGGCCCAGCGGGGCGGGGGGGGGAGGGGGGTCGAACCTCACTCATAAGTCTTAAGAAAGGACGTAGGTGTCGGGACGTGGCCCCCACACCTGCTCGCTTTGGCCCGGGTCTGGCCGACGACGACGGGGGGGGGGTGTCTGTGGGCGGTCCCACAGAGGGGGGGGGCGGCGTCCGCGCTGGAAGCCATTGTGCTTCGTTTCGCTGACGTGGGTATCAGGAGGACCCGGGGGGGAGGGTGGGGGAGTTTAAAGGAAGTGCTGCTGCACAACAAGGGGGGGGGGGGGGGGGGGGGGGTAGGAGGGTCCGTCTGTGAGTGGCCGGACGGACTGTCGCCGTGCCGACCGAGGCGGGAACGCACCACAGGGGCTCTCTGAACCTTTTGCTGCACTAGACGAAACAAGAAGAGGAGGAGAGGAAGATGGTGGCGGCTTCCCGGACGTTGTTTGACACGGGTACATGATGGACGCGCGCTGAGAGACTTCGCCTTTCGGGGACCGCGGATGTCGGAAATGGCCGGTCTGACGAGTTGCGCGGCGCACACATTCGCACATGGACACGCACACACACACACACACACACACACACACACACACACACACACACAAACACACATATACAGGCCACAAAATGACAAGCTTAATAATTCGCACAATAACATGAGGCTACTCTCTGAGATTGTATTTTCCTTTTTTGTCGGAGAGAAACTTGGTGAAGCTAATAGCGTTAATGTTCTTCCTTTTTATAATTTGTAACTACAGAGCTATGTAAAAAAAAAACATGGACATATTTCTATACAAATAAAACACAGTTTTAAATGTGCTCGCTGAAGTCCTTCCTATTTTGTGTGTGTGTGTGTGTGTGTGTGTGTGTGTGTGTGTGTGTGTGTGTGTGTGTGTGTGTGTGCTTGCGCGCGCGCGCGGAAGCTTGTATGCATGGGGAAGAGTTCATGCAGATAATCAGTATTGACAGAGTCCAGGCGAGGAGTCGAGGCTATTGTTCAAGTCCAGCTTACTCCAAACATTAAGGCCTTACTACTACAACACTACTGTCTAACTATGAAAATACTACTGTCTTACTACGACAACAATGCTACAATGTTACTGTCTTACTTTGGAAATACTACTTTCCTACTATGTCAATAGTACTGTCCTATGTCAATAGTACTGTCTTACTACAATACCACTGCCTCACTACTACAATACTAAAGCAATATTACCTCTCTTACTATGACAGTACTACTGTTTAACCAAAATACTACTGCCTTTCTACTACAGTACAACTGTCTTACTTCAATACTGCGGCCTTACTATAACAATACTACCACAAGACTACTGTCTGACCACAATGCTACGGCCTTACTACGGCCTTACTACTAAAACACTCCTGCCATACTACTACTATTAACACCACTGCCTCCCTCCTCTGCTCCTACCCCTCGGGTGGGAGTGAGTGTTATCACAAGGCCGCGCGGCGGAGCGTGTGTTTACGTTCTGAAGCGTCGGCCGCGGTGCCCGGGGCGCCAGCAGGCAGAACACCCAGCGTGCCGAGGGGCTCCAGCGGCAACCCACTGGCCCCCCCCCACTGCCCCCCCCCCACTGCCCCCCCCCCGCAGCCCCCCCAGCTTCTCTTCCTTCTTCTCGGGCTTTTTCAGTTTTTTTTTTTCCACGGTTGAGCCGAATGTTGGTTCACCCCGGGGAGCGCTCTCCCTCCGCAGCCCGCGGAACAAAAGAACCTTCTCTGCTCCGAGAGGCACTCGGTGACGGGGGGGGGGGGGGGGGGCTGTGAATGTGGGCCGTGTGACGAGGACTGCTGCTGCTGCGGTTGCTGCTGCTGCCTGTGTACTCTGAACTCTGACCTCTGACCTCTGGGCCCCCAGCCCGTCTTGTGGTCCGGCGTGCGTTTGTGTGTTTTTAATTTCTCCAAATTGTTCCTGTGTTCTTCCTTTCTTTCTCTGTCTGTCTCTCTCTCCTCCAGTCTGTCTGTCTCTCCCCCTGTCCGTCTGTCTGTCTCTCATTCTCTCCCCCTATATGTGTCTGTCTCTCTCCCCCTTTCTTTCTGTCTGTTTCTCCCCCTGTCTGTTTCTCTCTCCACCTGTCTGTCTGTCTATCCGTCTCTCCCCTATCTGTCTGTCTCTCATTCTCTCCCCCTTTCTGTCTATCTGTCTGTCTCTCTCCCCCTTTCTTTCTGTCTGTTTCACTCTCCACCTGTCTGTCTGTCTATCTGTCTCTCCCCTATCTGTCTGTCTCCCTGTCTCTTCTCCTGTCTCTCTGTCACTCTCTCCCCCTGTCTGTTTGTCTATCTGTCTGTCTCTCCCCCTATCTGTCTGTCTCTCATTCTCTCCCCCTATCTGTCTGTCTCTCATTCTCTCCCCCATCTGTCTGTCTGTCTGTCTCTCCCCCTATCTGTCTGTCTCTCCCCCTATCTGTCTGTCTCTCCCCCTATCTGTCCGTCTCTCCCCCTATCTGTCTGTCTCTCCCCCTATCTGTCCGTCTCTCATTCTCTCCCCCTATCTGTCTGTCTGTCTGTCTCTCCCCCTTTCTTTCTGTGTTATTCCCCCTGTCTGTCTGTCTCTCCCCCTGTCTGTCTGTCTGTCTGGCTCTTCCCCTGTCCGTCTCTCTCTCCACCTGTCTGTCTGTCTCTCCCCCAGCTGTCTGTCTCCCTGTCTCTCCCCCTGTCTCTCCGTCGGTATGTGTGTCAAGCTTTCAGTTTAGCTCGTTCTTAATGGGTCCATTTCTCTTTTAACCTGAAGCTGACGATATGGAAAAAGTGATTCATAAATTATTACCAAACAGACAAAATGCAAATCACAACCAACAACAACCAGGAGACAAGACGAGACAGCCTGTGTGTGGATCCCAGCGCTGCTGCAGGGGTGACGGCAGACTAGTCTGTGCATCGCCCCCTTAAGGTCAGCCCTACCTCCCTGAGCGCACGCCAGCCCGCTTCAAGGGCCCCTGAAAGGTTACTGGGCTGTGTGTGTGTGTGTGTGTGTGTGTGTGTGTGTGTGTGTGTGTGTGTGTGTGTGTGTGTGTGTGTGTGTGTGTGTGTGTGAGAGGTCACAAATGTACCCCGGGCTCAAATACCAAATGCTGCATATTTGTCGACACAAAACCGTCAATGTCTCTTTGTGACGGACCGGCTTATGTTGATGAGCAGGGAACAAGTGTGTTTGTGTGTGCTTCTGCACGTATGTGTGTACGTTTACCCGTGTGTGTGTGTGTGTGTGTGTGTACGTGTGTCTGTTTGCATTATTGTACACATGTGTGTGTACAAGTGTGCGCGCTTGCGTGCGCGTGTTCTTGTGCACGTGTATGTGTGTGCATGTGCATGTGTGTGCGTGCGCGGCTGTGGTCCGTGCGCGGCCGCTGCGTGCGCCTCGCGGGGTAATGAGCCGTGAAGGATACGGGTAAACAGAAACTCTTGTAAAACGCACATAATGGCTGAAAGGGGGACAGAGGGTCTCACCCTCACCCTCACACCCATCACCCCCCCCCCCCCACCCCCTCCCAGCCCTCCCACCCCTCCCACCCCATCTCTCCAAACCTTTTTAATGATTTGCGCGACCCAGAGGAGAAAGGAGCCTGTGTTCCGAGTGAAGATGAGGAGCTGGGCAGTGGGGGGGGGGGGGGGGAATATGGGTTGAAGGGTGGAGGCGTGTGGGTGCTGGGGTGCGGGGGGGGGGGGGGGCGAGATAGGCCTTGCAGTGTGACTGTCTGGGACCCCGACCAGCTCCCATTAAACGCTGAGCGGGTCGGACTTGCGTCATTGTCCTAGACTTTGTTTTTCCCTATTGTGTGTGTGTGTGTGTGTGTGTGTGTGTGTGTGTGTGTGTGTGTGTGTGTGTGTGTGTGTGTGTGTGTGTGTGTGTGTGTGTGTGTGTGTGTGTGTGTGTGTGTGTGTGTGTGTGTGTGTGTGTACGCTCGCTAGCTCGCTCTCAGTCTTGGAGGCCTTCTCCTGTTTATAACAAGCGGTTCCTTTGGGTTCTGGTAACTGCATCTCGTTGCCTTTCAACGCGGTTCTCTCAACACGATGGAGAAACACAATCTTGTATGGCATTGTTTCATCGGACATAAATCTGATTTAT
>NC_044065.1:3562235-3567235 GCF_902167405.1 Gadus morhua | reverse complement strand
AAGATCTAAATTTGGCTGTGCACACATGACTTATAGAAAACATGCAAAACTCTCACAAATCATCAACTGTGGAAAAAATGTGAACAGTAAACATCTTGTTGCCAAGGCTAAATCACAACATCTGCGGCCAATTCTCTGTGTATTAAAACCTATAACACAAAAGTAGAACATAAAAGAGGGAACAATGAGCTTCTTGTGGGGTGGTGGTTTTACGGTTATGGTGATGCAGGCGTTCCATAACACTTTGTAGAGGCACTGTCTTCATGATGTGTTTAATTGCCAAATAACACTCATGTCTGTGTCAGCTAATGGTGTACCGAAGCAAAAAGACCTCCATAAATCACCGGGCCCTGTTCCTTTGTTCCCTGTGAATCTATGTGGTGGACTGTATGCTTGGGGTGCAGTGATGGGGGGGCAATTGTGGGGGGCAGAAAGGGATGCCCCATTTTCCCAGATCCCAACCATCACTTTTACATGTCGTGTGTCATTCAGCCGGACATGTTTTGTATTTCTCCATCCTGGATTATCGGTAAATCGTTTTGGACGTTACGAGCGGGAGAAAACAATCTCCAAATGGAGATTGCAGATTTATTGTCATTTCCAGATTTTAATCGGGCTGTGATTTTGTGGGATGTGCGTTTGTTTGTGCGTGCAAGATTTTTTCGGAGGGTCTTTTCAGTAAAGCGTGGACCGCTGAGACGAAATACGGACCATAGGAGCTGAATTATCCTCCAGTGTTTTACAAAGCTCACTTGATCCCTCCCTTCGGAAAGCTGGGACAGTGAACCAAACCAGATGCATGTCAACATGTTCTTTATTACATAATTCAGAATGTATTTCTCTTCTATAATTCATCATAAGGAGCTTAAACACTGATTGCTGTATGTTAACAAACTAGATGCCCGTTCACAGTTCAACTATTCACATATCACACACGATAACAACCGCTATTGACAAACTGTCAACAAACAGGTGGTTTCTATCTGGGTCTTTAAGACCAGTGCAGACCCCCTCTGGCAGAAGCTACATGCTACAGTTAAATGCTACCTTGTCAAGAGTGCTCCAGTTGCTCTGTCTAGCGTCAGTGTCATGTGCGCGTAGCCGTAGCATGTCGCTCACGGCTAATTGTGTGTGTTTAGTCATGGCTGAGGAAGGCTCAACATTTCTCTGACTGCATTCTTAAAGAAAAGTGTCTACAGTCACGTAAAAGCATGGATGACTACTTGCGGGTTCCTTCAGGAGCCCGCGGCTACTTCCAGTGCTACAGGCTAGAGAGGCCCGGCCCGCGCCCCCAGGAGGAGGTCCACAGCCTGGGCCAGGTCGTCCACGGTGCCGTCGGCCTTCACCGACCGGTGCTGCTGGTCGCTGGGTCTGATGAGGGGTGGAGGGGGGGGGGGCACATGAAGTCAGATCAAAACCAAAACCAAAAACAGAAGAACAGGTTGCATTGTAACAGGAAGTTAGCGGATATTCAGCGCAGATAAACCACAGAAATCGTTGTGCTGTGTTAACATCCTCTGTAACTGTGCGTAGGTCAGCTCCAGCCTGCCTGGGAGCCCCGGAGCCTGACCCAGAGCCGGAACTCAACCCTCAACCTCGCAGGTTTGTGCGCACTTGCAAAAATGGAGCAGCTGGGAACCCTAGCTAACTCGACCGAAATGGGGCCGATTCAAAAACCTTAGAGGCCGTAAATAAACCATCATGTCAGCCCCGACGGAGGGAGAGACTAAATAAACCAGAACCATGGGTTTGAGCCGGGCCCCGGGGTCCCGACAGGCATCAGGCAGGAGGCCTGCGCCGGCCCTCGGGTCCCAGGCCTTTTGTTCGGCCCTCAAGGGGCCCGCAGATGGATGCAGATACGGCTGTTTAATCAGCTGGCAGCGGGAAATGCGATCTACTTGGCAGAGTGCCAAGCCCTGGTAGAGCACGCACAGCTCCTCCTCCCTCCCTCCCTCCCTCCCTCCCTCCCTCCTTCCATTCCCTCCTCCGCCAGAGTGGATCAAAAGACACAGACGCCAAACCTCCATTCTTCTTCTGCGAGGCTGCCCTGCCTGGAACCCCAGCTCACTTATGGAGTGGCGCCTATAGACCTCCTCCTCCTCCTCCTCCTCCCCAACGGGTCCCCCCCCCGTTTGCAGCCTCTGTTCCCCAGTCACGGGCCGTGAGCAGGGGGGGCTGGTGGCCGGGGTGCAGGGGCTGTATTGGGGGGGTGGACTTGGTACACAGAGAGACTCCAGATGGGGAGGCTTTGTAGGACGCTGGGCGTGCAACACGCAGCACCATTAATCCTAACCCGGCGAGGGCCAGGGCAAATATTTGTGAGTGGTGCAGATACGGAGAGAGAGAGAGAGAGAGAGAGAGAGAGAATGAGAGAGAGAGAGAGAATGAGAGAGAGAGAGAGAATGAGAGAGAGAGAGAGAGAGAGAGAGAGAGAGAGAGAGAGAGAGAGAGAGAGAGAGAGAGAGAGAGACAGAGAGACAGAGAGACAGAGAGAGAGAGAGAGAGAGAGAGAATGAGAGGCAGAGAGAGAGAGGCAGAGACAGAGACAGAGGGAGAAAGAGAGGCAGAGAGAGAGAGAGGCAGAGGCAGAGAGAGGCAGAGGCAGAGGCAGAGGGAGAGAGAGAGAGAGAGAGAGAGAGACAGAGAGACAGAGAGAAGAGAGAAGAGAGAGAGAGAGAGAGAGAGAGAGAGAGAGAGAGAGAGAGAGAGAGAGAGAGAGAGAATGAGAGGCAGAGAGAGAGAGGCAGAGACAGAGACAGACAGAGACAGACACACAGAGAGAATAGCAGCATGAGGGCGTGCAGGGAGCCGGTGAGGCAGTGCTGGAGGAGGAGGAGGAGGAGGAGGAGGCCATGTGTTTACGCACGTCTGTCAGCCGCTGTGCGCCGGGGTTATGCGAGCGGTGCTGCTAATGGCCCGGGTGTTATGTCTTCTGTACTCGGTTTCTCACACACACACACACACACACACACACACACACACACACACACACACACACACACACACACACACACACACACACACACACACACACACACACACACACACACACACACACACACACACCCTGTCCTACCCGCTGGAGCCACGGACCGATTTGGGTCGCACACACACACACACACAGCGGCGACAAAGACCAACACCCACGCGACACACAAACAGACCGAAGATACAAATAGACTCGGGACAGAAACAACAGTGGTTACGGCCCCGGATGCTGTCACAGGCGCTGGAGGAGAGAAGTGAGACGAGGGGGCATGGACTTGTATGGAACTGTGTAATCTTTTGAAGAATTGATGAGTCGCTTGCTGCTTCTTGCCTTCTTCTCCTACCCCACAGGGACCACAATGGAGACAAGCCGTCGGGCTTTATTGTGTCATCCATGACACAATAACAACATTTTTTTCATGCATGACACAGAGTGCTGTTTATATTTATATCAAAATGGTCAATCAATCAAACAATCAATCAATCAATTCTACTGGTGGTGAAACCCTCTTGAAACTCCAACCCCTGTATCGGACACGTCTCGTGTGAGAAGATACCAAGCGCGTGTCCGGTTCGATGCCTGGGTAGCAGGTTGCACAAAGGCTGTTGCATTAAGCAGTCAGCAGAAAGCCGCAGGATTGCACACACAAAAAGTTGCAGGATTGGGCACACAAAAAGTCGCAGGATTGGACACACAAAGTCACAAGATTTGCACACACAAAAAGTTGCAGGATTGCACACACAAAAAGTCGCAGGATTGGTCACACAAAAAGTCGCATGGTCGCACGAAAAAGTTGCGTGATCACGCACACAAAAAGTCACAGGATGTCGCACAAAAAGTTGTTTGCGTGCGCGATCGCTGCAACTTGTTCCTCGTCCGTGCCATTAATTATAGAGGAGTAACGGGGTCAATGCGAGCGCATGCACAACCCAGCACAATGCGGCTGGTGTTTCAGATGAGGTCATACCGTGTCAATGCAATATCAATACAGTGATACAAGTCAGTGGATACGCTTGACTGCTGAGGCCTGACCGACCCCCCCCATATCCGTCTGCAAGACCGCAACACCACTGATGTCAACGCCAGGGGCTAGGTGTGTTTTCTTGTGTGTGTGTTTGTGTGTGTGTATTCGTGTGTGTATGTTCTTGTGTGTTTTTGTGTGTGTGTGTTCTTGTGTGTATGTTTTCTTGTGTGTGTGTGTGTGTGTATGTGTTCTTGTGTGTGTGTGTGTGTGTGTTCTTGTGTGTGTGTGTTCTTTAGTGTGTGTGTGTGTGTGTTCTTGAGTGTGTGTGTGTGTGTTCTTGAGTGTGTGTGTGTGTGTTCTTGAGTGTGTGTGTTCTTGAGTGTGTGTTCTTTAGTGTGTGTGTGTGTGTGTTCTTTAGTGTGTGTGTGTGTGTGTTCTTTAGTGTCTGTGTGTGTGTGTGTTCTTGTGTGTGTGTGTTCTTGAGTGTGTGTGTGTGTGTGTTCTTGAGTGTGTGTGTTCTTTAGTGTGTGTGTTCTTGAGTGTGTGTGTGTTCTTTAGTGTGTGTGTGTGTGTGTGTGTGTTCTTTAGTGTGTGTGTGTGTGTGTGTGTTCTTGTGTGTGTGTGTGTTCTTGAGTGTGTGTGTGTGTGTTCTTGAGTGTGTGTGTGTGTGTTCTTTAGTGTGTGTGTTCTTGAGTGTGTGTGTGTGTGTTCTTTAGTGTGTGTGTTCTTTAGTGTGTGTGTGTGTGTGTGTGTGTGTGTGTGTGTGTGTGTGTGTGTGTGTGTGTGTGTGTGTGTGTGTGTGCGCGCCACTGCACACTTGCTTGCCGTACGTCGGGTTTGATGTCCTGAGACGGCACGGATGTTTTTTGTTTTACGCAGCGCACGCTCAAATCAGATGCACTGTGCCATACCCATAATGCATTGCTGCACACAAGGTGTCACATGTTGGCCCAATACGAGGGTGGGGGACTTGGCATGCTTCGTTGAAGAAAGAGCGAGGATGGAGAATAATGTACGGACATACTGTATGTTGAACCATAAGTTGTA
>NC_044065.1:3494735-3559735 GCF_902167405.1 Gadus morhua | reverse complement strand
TTTCACTTCGATCGGATACTGGAGGCCCACGCATCTGCCAACCAGGTCCTTACCAGGGGGGCGCTAGGGGTGCCCCGTGGGGGGGGGGGGGGGGGGTCACACTGCAGCTAGACTCGGTGCGGCGTGCGTGTTGACAGGAAGCTTGTGATGTAAATTACTCAGACACGCGCGCACCCACCTATAGAAGGAACAGGGCCGGAGGGGGAGGGGGAGGGAGGGAGGGAGGGGGAGAGAGGGAGAGAGAGAGAGAGAGAGAGAGAGAGAGACAGAGAGACAGAGAGACAGAGAGACGAGAGAGAGAGAGAGAGAGAGAGAGAGAGAGAGAGAGAGAGAGAGAGAGAGAGAGAGAGAGAGAGAGAGACAGAGAGAGAGAGAGAGAGAGAAGGGGGTGTCCGGGCAGGAGGACAAACACGTCGTCCCCCCCCGCCCGGCCCCAGATGCCAGCCACCCCAGCGGGTCATCCATTGGTAATTACGGCGGCGGATTGGATATCTATTGAATGGGCCGAGGGGCAGGCCCGCAGCGGGCTGTTCAGCAGCCAGAGCTCGGGTTCAGCCCACCATCTGGGGCGCTTAAGCTGGCCGTTTGTCTTCGGCTACCCTGCTCTGCCTCCTCTCCAGTTCCTTCTTTCAGGAGGTGGAAAAGTACACAGAGAGAGAGAGAGAGAGAGAGAGAGAGAGAGAGACAGAGAGAGAGAGAGAGAGTTAGGAGAGAGAGAGAGAGAGAGAGAGAGAGAGAGAGAGAGAGAGTTAGGAGAGAGAGAGAGAGTTAGGAGAGAGAGAGAGAGAGAGAGAGAGAGAGAGAGAGAGAGAGAGAGAGAGAGAGAGAGAGAGAGAGAGAGAGAACCTTGTTATCTTACAGAAGGAGTCACCCTTCAGAAACTAACAGACAAACCAAGCAACGGCCATAACACAGCAAAAACACCTGTTAATTATTCATATTGAAGTACAGAGACGTGAAAGTATGTAGGGAGTGCCCACACACACAAATACCCACACACACGGTTGGTCGGTGATCCATAATTGCCATGGTTTAAGTGGCACATAGCAAAACAGCATAACAAGATAAACAGTCCTCTGAGACCTTGTTTAACCCCAACTGAATGTTAATTTATGGTTCATCACAAAGTATATTTGGTTGACGGTGGACCGTGTGATGACTAATGAACGTAGTATCTTGACATCTTGACAAGGTCATGAATAAAAAGACTTAGGATCTTAATTAAGACAAACATAACTATATTCACATTCAGATATAGAATATAGTTCCCATTGTCTGCATTTGAGTGAGTTGTTACTGAGTGAGACATTCACTGGATCGATTGATTGCAAATATCTGCCGATTGTCGTTTAAACAGGGACAGCGTGAAAACACACGCAGGATTCATGAGTTCGTCAGCGGCAGAGAGCAGAACTCAATACCACCACGCCCTCGGTCACACACGTCGATGCCCTCCACGCTTTTAATTTGGAATGACTTTGACGGGTGACATTTTTGTTTGTACACAAGAACAACCATAAACGTTGGAACTACAGTCCACTCGGCTCAGACTGCCCTACAAGTCATGGTTCACGCCTCTGGAACCGATGTAAAGAAACGTGGGGGAGGGTAAGAATGACAGAACCGGTGTGGGGACTGACATCATTTCTGGCCTGGCGTCACTTCCAAGCCCTTTGCATTAAGGCCATTTTAGCAGAGACACTTTTACCCAAATCCGCTTACAACGGTACAAACACACGTTCACCAACGGCGGCGTCAACCACGCAATGCGACAGCCAGCTCGTCAGGAGCAGTTAGGGTCAGCCGTCTTGGTCCGGGAGACCTCGCCTATCAGTTGGGTATCGAACCAGCAACCTTCCGGTTACAAGTCCACCCGCTCTACCTCCTGAGCTAGGCCGACCCCCAGATGGAAACCAGATAAAAAGGGACAGAGAGAGCTGGCATCGCCGTGTGTGGATGTGGAGTTGATTCTCCTGCCGGTGCCACTGACAAGCCCTGGTAGACTCAACGTGAAACCAAAACGCTGCCTTCGGCTTTGATTACTGTCACTTGTTCCCCCTTTTCTGTTTACAAGGGTGAAATGAGAGAACGTGGTCGAACGAAGAGGAACTGAGAGTACTGTACGGTATTGAGTGTATAGTGGCATTGCTCCGCGAACCGGCTGTGACACATGGGAAACGTTGCGTACTTAAGATAGCGCCGCTGGGAAACGAATGGAATGAGCGGGCAGGGACAGAACCAACACAAAGGGAATAAAGGAAAGCCGACAAGAACACACTCGAGGCCACCGGAGACATCAGTTGATACGGTGGGATGGCCCTCAAACAGGGCTTTATAAATATTGACTTGTACATTTAGGGCATTTAGCAGACGCTTTTATCCAAAGCGGTTTTAAAATAAGTACATTTGTTAGAAGAAAGACAAACAACAATGCATAATGCTGTCGTTACAGTAAGGATGTTCATAGAAACGAGTGCCAAGCACTTACAATTGCTAGGTTAACCCATTCCCCGTATACAACAAAGATGGGATCTGACGCTACACGATGCTAAGTACCATTTTAAGTGCTAGGACGTACGACATATAATAAGTGTGTAAGAAGGGTGCTTTTAGTAGAGTCGGTTGTGAGGGGTGGAGGCTAGACAGAGTCCAGGCGAACTGTGAACAAGTGAGTCTTGAGTCTCTCGCGGAAGCTGGTGAGCGACTCTGCAGAATGATGAGATTATGTGCACATAAACACGTGACTTGGAACGTGCGCCAGCTCCACACCAAACAAGTGCCTGAGAGTTGTCTGCCGCGTGCACTTCTCGTGCAATCTTGACAGATGTCAAGGGCCACACCTCAGAGTGCAACGATGAGGGTAAAAGAGGCGATAAGTGACGCTTCCTTTTGCACACAGACAACACTGATACGCCGAAAAGAGCAGTTGAGCAGACGGGGCGTGAGAACGGTTATATATGTAAGCAAGATATCTCTGATTAGCTGCAAGGGAAGGGCCAGGATGTTGCAAATGTAGACACTCACAGTGAGACTCACAGTGACTCTGTGGACCTCACAACGAAAATGAGCTCCTTCTCTCCAGAGGATAAACAAATATCGTCGTACCGAGCTTACAAACCCATTCACCGTTCCCGGTTTCAGAGTCACACGTCACCGCAGAAGCACCTGAGAGCCACACCGTGATGGCAGCTTCTGGTTAATGGACACCCGAATGGATGTGGGTAAGACGAGCCGCGCTGAAACACAGTCTGTGACCCCCCGGGCGCTGCACAGAGATAACACTCAGACCGCATTTAACAGCGCGCTCCGCCACCGTGTGACAGAGTTCATCGGGGACACGTGACGCTGGAGGGACAAGGCAGAGTCCTGGACGGACGACTTAGGCATGTACGGCGCCTTGCGCACACGCACACACGGGCAAGCGCACGGATACACACACACGGGTGTGCGCACACAGACACACACAGGTTTGTGCACACATACACACACGGGTGTGCGCACACAGACAGGCACACACAAACTAGCGCATGCACACACACACACACACACACACACACACACACACACGAGGATGTGCACACACACACACACACACACACACACACACACACACACACACACACACACACACACACACACACACACACACACACACACACACACACACACACACACACACACACACACGGCAGATGAAGTGAGGCAGCCCAACAGCTCCTCGACGCTGGTTTACATTTCAATTCAGTTCACGAGAACTCGCACGCTGATTCAATCATGGCACGCCCGGGGAATGCTCCATCACAGTTACACATCTCGTTAAACAAACAACAACAAAAGGCAAACAGAACAATGCTTTTACAGAGAATCTCCAAATCAGAAGAGAGGGGGCGGGAGGGGGAACTCTTCCTGTTTCTGCTCGTCAAACAAGATATTTGCCATCCTAATAAGCGGCCCTCGCCCATGCACTACACAAATAATGCGGGCTATTTGCATGGTTCCTCGAAGGCAAACGGGGCCGGCTCATCAGAGGTGTTGGTGGGCGGGGGGGGGGGGGGCAAGCGGGAAACACCTCGGGCCATACACCACCGGAACACTTTTGAAGTACCGACGGGGCTGGTGGAAGAACATGAACTAAGAACCGGAGGGTCGTGTGTCTCTCTGCGCGAGTCCTCATTCAACTATCAAAACCAACCACTGGACAAAAACACCTACACTTCCAAACCGTTCAGCACGTTTCCGCTTCCAAGCGTGCAGTTCCCAGTTCATGTTCCTTCAATCCCCAGTTCCCAGTTCATGTTCTCCCAACAACGTGCATCAGGCCACGAAGGCCATGCAGGAGGAACTGGGAACTGGAGCAGCCTTTTCCCAGAGCTGCAGGTCTGACGTCCATGGGCCTTTTTCCTGCGTCCTACGTCGAGACGTTAAAAGTTATTTCCGATAACCATTTGCATACCCCCGGCGCGAGGACGACAGCTGCGTTCGAACGGCTAAAGGGACACGTTTATTACCCCCGGTGGGACATTCTGTGTGTTTGCATCTATTGTGCTTTGTAGATAGTTCCCTGATAGATAAGGAATGGCACACACAGGGTGGTTTACAACACACACACACACACACACACACACACACACACACACACACACACACACACACACACACACACACACACACACACACACACACACACACACACACACACACACACACACACACACACACGTGTGATGTGGCTGCAGCACATGACCAGATTCCAGCGGCGGGCTAACATGCCCAGCGGCTCGAGGGGTCACTTCCGTTGCGTCCAGAAGAGCGTTCTGTTTTTCTTTCAACCATCAAGGCTGTGGGGATGGCGGGGGGGGATCAGAAAGGGCACTGGACTAGCAAACAGACAGAGGTCCATTAAAGGAGGATTGAAGTGATTCATGTTTGTGGTCAGTCATCTTCTTCTGCATCGCAAAGCTACGTGCTCGAGTAGCAAAATATTACACTGCAGTGAAGTGGTTCTATCTAGCAGGTCTGAGAGCCCCTACCTAGAACACCCTAGAACCCTTAACTAGTAGACTCTAGAGCTTCCCATCTAGCAGAATAGATTGATGGTGACGACTCAAGAGGTCCCGTCTAGCAGGCTGTAGAGGTCCTGTGAGTGATGTCGAGGTTCCCATGCTGATAATAAACATCGGGAGACAAATCTTCCAACGGCTGCGGCTCACTTTCGAAAACACCGCCTCTCTCTGTCCCAGTGGAAACCTGTTCCCCATTAAAGAGCAGAGAGTTCCCAGGACCTCTGTTGTTGTTGTTAGGCCTGCGCCGGGGCAATTATTTATTTTCCCGAGTTATGGATTTAAATAGAGGGGGGGGGGGGGGATCGAGTGTAAGCAGCACAACAATATCCGACAGTTAGCAAGTGTGTGGTGACCCATCCGCCCGCCTCGTGCGCGCCCTGCCAGTGTGTCTGTGGACACCCTGATACTGCATCGGCCGCCTGGCTCTGCCTCGAATTAACACTATTTGGGATACATTCACAGCGTCGCTACATGCTCAGGCACCGCTATACCTGGTGGAGAGGAGTTGCTCTCATGATTTGCGTTTGTAAAAGTCAAAGTCAGCTTTTTTGTCACTTTCTTCACGTGAAACAAACATACAAAGGATCCAAAAACATTTCTCTCACTATCCCCCGGTAAAATAAATAAAAGTACACAGGCAGAGAATTTAGACTTCAGGCCAATATGCTTGCACCCGCATGACCACAAACAAAAAGGTTGTGAAGGAAGACACTGAGGATGTAGGCCATGAGAATGAAGTAAAGGTTTAGGAGGCGAAACCTCCAAAGGTTTCGCAGTCATTTGAATAGCTCCCAAGAGAGTCCCCAATGCAAATGCAAAAGGATTTAGAGGATTTAGAGTCCAAGAACTGAGAAAACTTTGCTATATGCTAAACCGACGAAAGGGCGTCCCCAGATTCAGTTCAGCCCTCGTTTGTATCTCAATGCCACCAGTTTGCATCCGACTGAGTCTCACACTGGTGTGTTTACATGCGTTCATTTCCATTTCCCGGTCTCTATTTTGAGGCAAGCCATTTTCCCTCGGCCCCTGTGTGTGTGTGCGCGTGTGTGCGTGCGTGCGCGTGTTACAGCATCTGGTTGGCTTGGAAACAGCTGTTTTCCCCACATCAGCGATTTACAGCACGTAGCCAACCATGTTTTTTTTTTTTTTTCTTTCTCCCCCTCTGTCGCTGAACAACTGTAAACCCCGACCCCCGGCCCCTAGCTCGGCCTCTCAAAGCAAGACAAACAGCGGGTGTCACCGTGGCCGTTGCGGCTTCTAGGAAAATGTTTACGCAATACACCGCCCTGGGTGGAGGCAATGGACTGGTGTGCGACAAGTGAAACACAACCCATCGTTTCAGCTGACCACGTCTGGTTCGCAGGAGGGCTGCTGCCCGACAATGTGTGAGAAACAAGTACTGAATGTATTTTATGGAAACATTGCTATGTACTGTGTGTCTATGTTAATGTACATTTTGGGGATTTTGCTGACGCATTTATCGAAATCGAAATTCATTCATTCACACACCGAAAGCAGTGTCAACCACGCAGGGTGACAGCCGGCTCGTCGGGAGCAGTCAGGGTCAGTTGTCTCGCTGAAGGACACCTCGACACTCAGCTAGGAGGAGCCGGGGGTTCAAACCAGCAACCTTCCGGTTACCAGTCAACCCGCTCTACCTCCTGAGCTATAGTCGCCCCGCCATTAGGAACACATCAGGTGGAAGAGAGGGGTGGATGCGAAAACAACATTGCATTGTTTTTAACGCCAACTCGAAACGTGACAATATTTAGAAGAAGGGAAACCATAAGGTTGGCGCGACGTTCTCTATTCTCCTTATTTCTCAGTTTGAGAACCAGACAAAGACTAGAGAGCTGACCTAATTACGGCAGCAACGTGGTTGACACTACCTACTTACTCACCGTGCGGCCATCTTGGTTCTATACACTAGCTAGGAGGTGGGATTCAGTACCCCGCTTAGCACTTAGAATGAAGATGGCCGCTCAGTGAATAAGGCCTACAGGTAACGGGGGTGGAGAAACACCTTTACGAGGGCTTGCTGTTTGCCAGGCCCGTCACAACAACAAGAACAGCGTGATGTCAACATTGACCACACAAAAAAACAGCACAAAAACGTTGAATAAAGTCATCCTTTGTCTAAATGTGTGTGTTTTTGTGTGCGTGCGTGTGTTTGTGGGTGTGCGATCCAGCAATTGTCCACAAATGAGGACCACCGGGGTGGTAACGAGAGCCCTCGGTGGCCGACTATTGATTTCACAGATGCTGGCGTTCAGCTACAGTGCGGAGTGTTCCCACCGCCATCTCCCTCCCTCCCTCCCTCCCTCCCCCTCTCCCTCTCCCTCTCCCTCTCTCTCTCTCTCTCCCTCCCTCCCTCTCTCCCTCCCTCCCTCCCCCAGGACTCAACAGGGGAGGAAGGAGCCATAACATCATGTCATCTGGTTTATCCCCGGGTGCTGACTTCAGCACATTGCACGCCGACCCCGTGACCCCATCTCCTCTGCTCCCCGTCCAGACCCGGGCCAGACGGGGCTGGGTCCGGGCCTCCCCGGGCCCGGGCCTGGACGGGGAGGACCTGATGTCATCGCTTTGAGGAGCAGATGGTGGCGGCTCAACGGACTTCAGGAAGTGAACGTAATAAAGTTCAACGCCTCCTGAGCTGACATATCATCACAGGAGCGATACTGCACAGGGTCGGCAGTAATATGTGGGTCAACGCACGCTTGTACAGCGCAGATAAAACAAGTTCACACACACATTGCATTACAATGTTACACAGAGCTACGGTGAGAGAGGCATACAGGTGGGGTAGAACAAGTCAATACAATGGAGTTCAAGTTGTCAGGACGACTACTCTATCAGCATAAGTGTGGACATTGCAAAAGCCAAATACAACAGGAAATGTGATGACATTTCCAGAACACAGCTTTGTCCGAAAAATGTCATCATGCGATGTTAAAAATGTTAAATCCCACGACAGACATTTAAACTTCTAGGCCGTTAAAGGTCTTTGTTCTCAAGCTCCTCAAACAGGAGGGGATCCCCCATTTATTTGAGTAAGTCATATGATACATCATATAAAACAGACCTTTTCTAATTACATAATAATCCCTTGAGTTAAGACATAAACTTGGTTTGAAAATCCCAGCCAACAACGTGTTTCGTTGGAGTAGTTTCTGTTTCTAGTTTCTGTAATAAATACGAGACTGGTAGCTGACCCAGAATGATCAGTCAAGGCCTATTCTAATTATGGTGAGCTGTCGCCCTCTTGTGGCGGATAAACGGCACTGATAATGTATAAGTCGCAATAGTCTCCCACAGACTGAGCTGTCTGGGAGGTTTGTTTACGTTTTCCGGCTTGTCTGCATTCCTTTTTAGTGTTTCTGTGTTTCATCTCAGTCGTTGCCTTCTCGTGCTATATTTTGTAAAGCCACTCACATTTGTTTGATGAAAGTCATATTGTTTTGCAAATCCCATGGTTGGCAAAGAGTGCGAATGTAGCAGGCTGCATTTTTGGTGTCCGCTCCAAACGGCCGTGTGCATTGACCGCACAAACATATAAAGGTCTAAAACCTGTGTTATTTACTTAATTTGGGACAGAAAGATCCGTTGAAGTCCATACATTTCATTTTTAGATTTCTTATTTATATTTTAAAATTCAGTATTTGTTTTTTCCAGTCCAAAAAAGCAGGAAGCTGCGGTGTGTGTTTTCGTGTGTGTGTGTGTTTTCGTGTGTGTGTGTGTTTTCGTATGTGTTTTCGTGTGTGTTTTCGTGTGTGTGTGTGTTTTCGTGTGTGTGTGTTTTCGTGTGTGTGTGTTTTCGTGTGTGTGTGTGTGTGTGTGTGTGTGTGTGTGTGTGTGTGTGTGTGTGTGTGTGTGTGTGTGTGTGTGTGTGTGTGTGTGTGTGTGTGTGTGTGTGTGTGTGTGTGTCCATTCAGCAAAGAACAGAAACCACTGACCTATATTTGCCAGTCCGGACCTGCAGACCCGTCATTCCACAGAGTTGGGCCCCGCCCACGTCGTTAACGAGGTCGTCCCCGACCATCATCACCTGCACAGGTGAGAGTGGTTAAGTGAGCGAGGGAGTGAGTGAGAGCGAGATGCAGAAAGGTTGAATAAAAGTGCAACCCAAAGCCATAAACACTGTCGCCCAAAGCAAACAGAGCCTGAAATCTGCCTCATTTTTGTAGTGCTACCCAAAAAAAAAAAAATATATAATATATAATATATATAAATAATATTAGGATGCATTATTATCATTGGCCTCGAAAAGGAATAGGAATTGTTTTCACTTTTTTGAACATATGCTAAGTATGGATTTTGTTAATTTACCAACCAAACAGAACAATGCACAACACTTCAAGAAGGCACATTTGATAAAACCAAAAAACTAAAAAGGGGGACTCAAGTCTATTTTGGACAGGAAAATTCTGCTGATTTGGTGCCCGCCCCAAAAGGGCCGTGTTCATTGGCCGTTAGAGGCGCCAGTCGTAGCGGTTCTACTGTACCTGGTGAGGCTGAAGGCCCATGTCACTGAGGACGCTGTGGAAGAACACAGAGGACGGCTTCCCGATCACCTCCGCTTCCACGTCACAGGCGTACTGGAGAGGGCAGAGCGTTGGAACATTAACACTCGCACACGGTTTGAGACAGCTCTTATTGTGGAGCAGATGAGTCGATGTTTCTAGGAATGGCTTACTTCTAAAGCCTTCATGTACGGGCCCACATCCAGACTTAAGCCATCGGCCTCCTTGTAATACCTCCTGAGAGAGAGAGAGAGAGAGAGAGAGAGAGAGAGAGAGAGAGAGAGAGAGAGAGAGAGAGAGAGAGAGAGAGAGAGAGAGAGAGAGAGAGATAACCAGTTAAAGCAATTATAATAATGGTAAAAGTCCAACAGCATCTCCGCTCATCAAACAAACATTTTATTTGAACTTTATTTAACCAGGATTAGGCTAGTTGAGGTTAGTAACTTCTGTCCCAAGAATTACCTGACGGCTTAGTTTATATTTGGAATAAGGAGAATAAAATAAAAACAAATGAGTTTTTCATCATAGAATAGTGCAGATATCCAGGTGAATTGAAACATGGCACTGCTGGCAAAAACTGAAGGCACAGAAACTTTTGAAATTTGTCGTTTCAGAGTTTTTCTGTGTGCTATTGGGCAATAAATCCCCCTCTGATGTAAACTCTTACCCTTTTCCGAGCGCGAACAGCACTGGTTTCTCCAGGCCGATGAGAACCCTGAAAGCATCGTTCAGGTTCTCGTAGGTGAAATTCCCTGCGGCATCTCCAACCACTACGCAGTTAGGGTTGGTTTGGTCAACACTCTCGAACTCAGAGAGAAGTCCTGTAGCAAAACAAAAACACAATACGTCATCATTTTCTTCCACAATTGTTGATCAATGATGAATAATAGCCTGATCATATAAATAATAGACTAATCATATAGGCCTGCTAAAACGCGCTAATTATTATTGATAAAAAGTCAAAAGATGTAATACCATCGTAGACCAGCAGATGGGGTCGCATCCCCCGGTCTTTCAGGACAGCCACGGCTGCGGGGGCTGGGGAGAACACCTCACACACGGAAATGTCAAAGCCCATTTTCTGCAGCTTGGCCACAAACTTGTCTCTGCTGGCCTGGGTCTCATTGGTGCAGAAACGCAGCTTCAGGTCCGATGCTTTGAGTCTGAGAACAACACATGCGTGCTGCTATTGAGTTGCGACTCAGCTGCACTGCTGACTGCATTGAACCTTTTGCAAAGTTGCAAAACATGCTTGCTCTCCTATAATACACACTGTCATCAGTAAACTGCACCAGCATTAACTGTGTATCTGTACCTTTTCACTGCTTCCACTGAACCAGGGATTGGAGTCCCGCCGTCCTCTCCACTGTCATACAAAACCCCGCAGAGATCCAAAATAACACCTTTCAAACTCTCTGCAGAGCTCGTCCAGCTGCTGTCGGCCATGACGAACGGTTTCGTTCAAGGCGCATGCGCAGAACACGGAGTTGTGGTTCCTGTAGTCCAAATAGACAATACGTCACACACACTATTGTTTTTATTTGTATTATTTGTTTGGCATTTCTGGCGCTTTTAACCCAACCTTTAGCCTACATGAGGGAGACACAGAATAAAAAATAACAACAAAACGAAACAAAGAAAGATCAAATGTGTGTGGAGCTAAAGATACATACACATCTCCTTACTCAACTGTCACACCGGAGTGCATCACCGGTAGTGCTTCAGGCTCAAAGGGTGTTTGATCGAATCCCAAGAAACCCTAGGCCGTCAGCGACACAGGGTCAGCAATGCTCATAGTGCAACAGGGCGACACATTGCAGCATGTGTGAAGGAAGGTTGCGCCTCCGCTCCCTGATTGGCTGTGACCCGGGGTGTGACGCAGGCGAGGCATTCCCTTAACAGGCCCGCCCCCTCCGTCGCCCCATCACATCTACGCAGAACCGTCCGGTGTCGCTCCTCTACACCGGCCATCAACCGCATCCAAAGAGCCTGAAGAGCGCTCAGGACTGAAGAGCATCTGTCACATCTCAGCATCTTGGGGTATGAGAGTTTCCTCTGCTCTCTAAAAGCAGCTTAATGTAATATTATGAGGGGATGTCTGCAAGTCTTCTCCCATCATCTGACTGAGGCTAAGGTTAGCTGCCCTGCTAGTGTCTGACCCCGGGCTAACTAGTGTTATTATAGCATTATATACGGGTCATGCACTCGTTGTCTGGGGCGTGTGTTGGGTCGGGTTATAACCTCGTTAATAGGACAAGGTGTGTGCGGCCGATTGAAACAGTGATGCGTATGAATGATGTTCCGTGTCCGCTTTTCTTCAGGGGGACATCATTTGTGATGTACACTTTATTATCCGGGCCAAAAAGTTTAGCGAATAGACCCTGCGAGGCCTGTCAACAAGTGTATTGGAGAATACATTGGTATATGAGTCGCTTCAAAACAGCATATCGATCGAAGATCAATCATACGGTTATACGTTGACGTGCTTGTACCAGACGACGAGTAAAGCGGTGGTTAGTGTTTATGATGAGTGACGCAGTTTGCATCTCAGACGAGCTCCCGTCCGGGTCTTAAATTAGCCAGCGGAGGTGTGTCTGTGGGGGGCAGCTCTCAGGCAGCCTATCGCCTTTCAGCACTTGCAGGGTAGTCTTTGCAAACTATGTGCACACACTACTCACTTTTTTATCTTGAACGAATAATCGAATGTATTTGAGCCACCAGTAACATGTGGTGGTTTGGTTTTAGTGTATTGGTCGGCTCGTTCATGGTGTATTCAAAAGTAGTAATAACAGTGGTTATATTGCCACTGACTGTACAGTGAATAACTGTCAGTTGGTATGTAGGCTACTAGGCTACAATTTTCAAGGTTGAAAATGTTAGAAATGTATAATCTATCTAGAATATCATGTAAGAATGACGGTTGACTGGTATTGGCAAAAGGGGAATTCGTATAAAGTTATACACCATAATTGTTATACCATTGAAATACTTCCAATGACGTCCAGGTAACACTATTTTAAAACAATAGTCTCCTTAATTCCATTGCGTCACAGGGAAAGAAACCCAAACCCACCAGGTGACATACCATCTCGTTGATAAGGCACATCGTCTGCAAGCACAGCTGCTTCTGTGGGACAGAATCAGCTGGAAGCCAGGCCTCCATTATAACGACCGCGTTTGTTGACGTCGACTCTGGGGCCCTCGATGGCTGTCCTGTCTGGTGCTTTTGTCTACACATAAAAGATAGAGCTTCCCTCAGCATTACCCTGGTAATTCTCTCCCAGCCATTGGCTCCGCTGGAATCACTCAAACCTTTATTGGTATAATCAGGATTGTGAGTGCGACGGATGAGAGTGTTGTAATGTTGTTATGGAATGGAGAGTCAGGGCACACAAGAACATGTGGACCTTGACGTGTCAATACGTTGGCCCAGGCCAAGATACTCAATCCTGCATGTCAAGGGATAACAGTCAGTCCTGATTATTGTGTGTGGATTGCATCTTATCCATATACTTACATGCTTTATACCCTGAGATACTTGGTATCGATTTTTGGTGGAACAAATACTCCAAACAAGATTTCTGCAGAACATCACATCTGGTAAATATCTTTTAAGAAGATTATTCCTGTCCTTTTCACAGAAAGTCCGAACATGATAAAGCTGTTCATCAGGAGATGGTGGTTGTTTTGGTCGTTGTTGTTGAAGATACTAAAGACAATCTTCTGAAAAGGAGGTCAATCAATTTGAATATCTACCACCAATGTCCACATCTGTGTGTATCTTGACTTTTGTCGTTACTTTTAAGATAACGTCTTTAAAATAAACGAGCTGACCTGTAATTAACCGGGTTCCACTGCCATCATTAATAGCCGACAACAAGCACAAAAGGAGGGTCTTTTTTATGTTGTTTCTTGGCAACCACCAAATCACTGTTGTTGGTCTAACCCTAACCCTATACCTAATATAACCTAACTTAACCTTAATCTAAATATCTGCATACATTGAAAGGTGGAGGGCCCTTGCGCTGGTTTTAACCTCCCTGTTGTTTACGAAAAACACGGGGAGCATAATAATGAACCATCGTTTATGTTTAAGTGCATCATCAGATTGCACCAGGATGTGGGATGGTGGCTGTTTTCTTATTTTATTTTATTTAGAATATTCATATTCATTCTTTTGTTCATTTTGACATCCGTCTCTGTCCAAAAAAAAAAGTATATAAGAAGTAGACATTTCAGACGCTGTAGAAAAACGACGCTTTGTCCTGATAAAAAAACAAATAATAAAATTGATCATATCTCTTTTTAATTATAAAAAAAAAAAAAATCCTAATCCAACGTCTGCTCTCCCCGCCGTCCAACAGAACGTAGCGCCGCCGTCGGAATGATCTCCAAGATGAGCTGTGCTCTGGGCCGCGTGGCGCCGCTGCTGGCCCGGGCCCTGCACTCGGGCTCCCGCACCTCCTCCACCGCCGCCAGCAGGCAGGCCCAGCGGACCCTCACCCCCGAGGAGGTCTACGCCCGCGAGGACAAGTACGGCGCCCACAACTACCACCCGCTGCCGGTGGCGCTGGAGAGAGGCGAAGGTACGTCCGTCCCCCCAAGGGGTGGGGATCACCCCACGATACGACACGCGATGCGTGGCCCACGCCACCGATAATATCGAGATACTGCGATTCTGCGGTAATCAATATATTGTTGAACGATCCTATAACGATATACCGGTAGTTCATCACTGCTGTTTTAGACTACATAACATACATAACATGCATACATGACTCTAACTATGGCAACAAAATGACAGTGAAAAGGTAAAGTGATGGATTTCTTTCTTTATTCACGGTCCAAGTCTTTAAAAAAGAGAAGAAGTGTATTGATTCTCGTATCGCACGAAGAAGGTGCGACCCTATATGTCGAGGTGTCGATATTTTGCCCCCCCCCCCCTACGTCACGCCCCCGTGGGTCAGGCAACACCGCACATTTCCTGCGGTTGTAGGAGCTGGAGGGCTCCACCACGCCCCATGGTTAAACAGAGCATTCGTCGGGGGTCTGGGGCCGTGGGGCAGGGTCGTGTTAGGGGTGAGGGCAGCGGACTCCCAGACAGAAAGTTCTGGTTTCAAGGTCCGATGCCTGTGGTCTACGCGGGCATCATAGAGCCGGATGCCTAACCAACAAGTCATACCAGTAATACAACTCCCTAATCCAACATTTATATAACTTAAGCATATTTGGACATTGACACGGCTCTTATCCTTTTATGCTCATTCAGAAGGTTTCACAGTGGACTGCTCTTTGGATTTGACCAAACAACCGATGTTAAACCAAATCGCCAACGGACCACCCTATCCAAACTAGTGACCTCTCAACATAACATCATAGTATCTGTCAAGTACCATCCGTTATGTTCTTGGTGGTGTTCCCCGGCCCAGGCCTGTACGTGTGGGACGTGGAGGGGAACCGCTACTACGACTTCCTGAGCGCCTACAGCGCGGTCAACCAGGGCCACTGCCACCCCAAGATCATCGCCGCGCTCAACGCGCAGGCCTCCCGCCTCACGCTCACCTCCCGGGCCTTCTACAACGACGTGCTTGGCAGCTACGAGGAGTACATCACCAAACTGTTCGGCTACCACAAGGTGCTGCCCATGAACACAGGTAAGGGATCCTAGGAGGCTCCTATAAGGCTCTTATGAGGAGGTCATCACCAAACTGTTTGGCTACCACTAAGAGCAACAAAGCGTAGTCTTGTGGTGGACTCTATAGACATAATTCACCATACTGTGTAGAGATAGACCGATATGTTTTTTTCAGGGCCGATACCGATAACGATTATTAGTAGTCAAGGGGGCCGATAACCGATATTTGGAGCCGATATTAATTTACAGAAAAAGGGAAAATATTGGCGTCAAAATTTTGAATAATACAAATTCCAACACTTAACTTCATTTAAATGCCTTTAAGCATATGTTTAATAAACACAACAGCTTATCAGATTTGCAACATAAGGCAAGGCAAGGCAAGACAACTTTATTTATTTAGCACTTTTCATACACAAGGCAGACTCAAAGTGCTTCACAAATAAACATTGTCATACAATAAAATAAAATAATAGATAAGCAAAAGAAAATATATGCAAAGAAATTAGTAAAATAGAAAGTGCAATGTATTTAAGATCAGATCAACAGTCTCTTTGGTACCCATGTTGGGACTCCAATCCGACCTTAAGGAACTTGGTCCTTTCTCTGGGACTCCAACCCGACCTAAAGGAACTTGGTCCTTTCTCTGGGACTCCAACCCGACCTAAAGGAACTTGGTCCTTTCTCTGGGACTCCAACCCGGATTCTAGTAACTCTAACCACGAACCAAAGGCCTTATTCTGGGACTCCAACCCAGACAGACAGACAGAACTCAGGTCTTTCTCTGGGACTCCAACCCGACGTAAGGAACATAGTCCTTTCTCTGGGACTCCAACCCAGATTCTAGGACTCTAACCCAGACAGAAATTGGGCCTAAACCATGTAGGGATTTATAGGTTAGCAACATGATTTTAAAATCAATTCTCTGACCTACAGGAAGCCAATGTAATGATTTAACAATTGGTGTAATATGTTCAAATTGTTTGGTCTTTGTTAAAACTCTAGCAGCAGCATTCTGAACAAGCTGAAGCTTCCTTAGAGTTTGTTTTGGGAGACCTGTAAGGAGACCATTGCAGTAATCAAGCTTACTAGTGATAAAGGCATGTACAAGTTTTTGTAAGTCTTCGGTGGACATGAGCCCTCTAAGTCTTGCTACATTTTTTAGGTGATAATATGCAGTTTTTGTAACTGATTTGATGTGACTGTCGAAATGTAAATCAGAATCCATGATACCACCTAGATTTCTGGCTTTGATTGAGGTTTTCAGGGACAGAGAGTGAAGGTGTTGGGTTACTTTAAGCCTTTCCATTTTAGCACCAAATACAATTATCTCTGTTTTGTCCTCATTTAGCTGAAGGAAATTTCGGCACATCCAGTCTTTCACTTGCTCAACGCACTGGCACAGCAGATCTATGGGCCGAGGGTCATTTGGTGATAGCGATACATAGATTTGCGTGTCATCAGCATAGCAATGATGGTCAATATTGTTTTGAGTGATTAACGGACTGCGAGCGAGCAGAGCTGCCGCTTATGTTTCGATAACGTTAATGGGCTCACAGTAATGTTACTAGTAGTTGTGAGTTGTAGAAGACTGGGATGTTTATTACAATTTTGCGAGAGTCTGCTGCCTTAACTTACCTCGAAACCAAACCAGGCAAAACCTTTTCTCCTCTCCGCCGTGTGTGTGAGCACTTTGCGTGCACAGCTTTCACTGCTGATTGGCTGTGACCCGTCGTGGCTCTGTGTGTAACCAATCAGATGGTGCTGTGGGTGGGACTATGCTGGTGACAGCGTAGTGACCAGCAGACAGAGAGGCGCGGCTGCATCAGAGCCAAAATAACCCCGTTTTAAATTGATCTCTTATCGGCCATCGGATCAAAAAAAAAGGCAGATGCCGATATGCGTCAAAATGCCGGTAATTGGCGCCGGTAATCGGCCTGGCCGATAATCGGTCGATCCCTAATACTGTGTTATCGACGTGTTTTCGTCCTGCGTTATAGGGACACTGTCTCTTTAAGATCACGTGACTTGTGTGTTGATATGCCGGTCGTTGCTATGTTTGAATTCAAAGTTTTTTATGTGACAAAATTAACAACCTGCCGTTGCTTGAAACGTCTGCGTCGGCGCGCGCGTGCCTGTGTGTTCGTGCAGGGGTGCGTGTGTGTGTTCGTGCAGGGGTGCGCCCTGACCGACTTGAGTTACTTGTGCGACAGGCCTGCTATCATATATATTATATGTACATCCCCAACCTGTTTGGCTACCACTAGTTACTGCCCATTAACACAGGGAAGAGTCCCAAAGGATCCTACGAGGCTCCTACGAGGAGAACATCACCAGCATGTTCGGCTACTGCAAGGTGCTACCCATGACCACAGTTCTCGTTTTTTGCATCTTATTCTCGTTCTTGTTTCTCCTCATGAAGGGGTTGAGGGTGGAGAGACTGCCTGCAAGCTGGCCCGCAAATGGGCTTACACGGTGAAGGGTGTCCCCAAGAACCAGGCCAAAATCATCTTCGCTGGTAAGTGGGGGGGAAAATAGACACCAGCTACACCATAGTGGTTATCGTTGTACTTTTGAAGGATCCTTCTGAACCCATCTTTCTAAAACTGCATTCAACATCTCACTCTGCTCATCTTTCAGTGTTGTATTGCTTTGTTTATCCTTTTTTGTTTAATTTACTTTCGTATCACGAATCATGTCTTTGAGTGGTTAAGAAAAACGTGATTACAAATAAAAATGTATTATTTGTAAAATAACTATAATTATAATCACACTATGGAATCCAGTCTATTGTGAGCTACACCAGGTATTATTTCAGTCCTGTGGTATTCAGCCGTCCATTTTCAATCTTTTCCACCTTTTCCTCCAACCAGAGGGAAACTTCTGGGGAAGAACCATGGCAGCCATCTCCAGCTCCACCGACCCCAGCAGCTACGAAGGCTTCGGGCCCTTCATGCCCGGCTTCGAGCTCGTACCGTACAACGACATTCCCTCTCTAGAGGTACATTCCTTCACAAATGCCTCGCCCTTTTTTGGGGAATGTCTGGCCTATCATGTGATCCGAGATCCTCTTAAGATTTGTGTTTCTTAATACACCCTCTATAATTGATCTTAAACTGTTGCTGCCTTGCTGCCAGCATATCTCACATCATTGACATGGAGGACACGCCTTTGACTAGCTGGTTCACCCTCTCTCTGTTCTGCCTCCACCAGAAGGCTCTCCAGGACCCCAACGTGGCGGCCTTCATGGTGGAGCCCATCCAGGGGGAGGCTGGGGTGGTGGTGCCCGACCAGGGCTACCTCACCAAAGTCAGGGAGCTCTGCACCCAGAACAACGTGAGTGGCTCCTGTTCACCGGCCCCTCGCCGGAGGTCCTAAAGCACCCCGGCAGCAGTGAACCGTCTAATGGAGGGGGTGTTGGTGGTACACTTTCTGCACAACTTTCAATGCAATTTAATATTTATATGCCATTTTAATTTTTTATTTTTTTTATTTTTTTAGTGACCGTTTTTATAGCATCATCTCATTAAGGGATGTCTGTTTTCAAATGACTTATTATCTATTATTTATTCAGGTTCCCGTAATCTGCACAATGAATGACAGAGTGGTGACCCCTTTCTAATTTCACTCCATGTAAAATGTTATTTTTGCAAACATGTGACCGATAAAACTTTGAATTGAATTGTTAAGAGGAGGATTTCAAAGAGCCCAGAGCCAGTGCACAATACGTGTGTTTCGTAATCTCCCATGAAAAAGAATCGTCATTCTGTCTTGTGTACACACGGGGCGGTTAGTATCGTGAGCGTGTCGTTGTGCAAACGATTGATCTGACCTGGTGTCTGCCCTCTTCGGACCCGCTGATGGGACGCAGGTTCTGTGGATCGCCGACGAGGTCCAGACCGGGCTGGCGCGGACGGGCAGGCGGCTGGCGGTAGACCACGAGGGGGTGCGCCCCGACATCGTCATCCTGGGAAAGGCTCTGTCCGGAGGGGTCTACCCGGTAGGTGACCGCCCCTACCCCGGCCTGCCTCTCCAGGGAACGCCGCTGCTTTCCTTCGAGCTAGCCAGTTAGCTGGGTTGGTTTGTAACGGGACAGACACAAGACACGTTAGACTAGCGGTCTCGTGTGTTTTTGACCCAGCTTTCACTGATGTGCAATACCCCCCCCCACGGGATGGGTTTTCAGAACCACAACCCTAGCATTAAATAATAACAGTTTAACACACACGACAATTTTGTCCAAAGCAACTTACATCCATTAATGCACATTCACACTCCCGACGGCGGAGTCAGCCATGCAAGGCGACAGCCAGCTCGTCGGGAGCAGTCAGGATGAGGCGTCTCGCTCAGGGACACCTCGACACTCAGCTAGGAGGAGCCGGGAATCGAACTAGCGACCTTCCTGTTACAAGTCAACCCGCTCTATCTCCCGAGCCACTGCCGACAATCGGCCTTAAAGAGAAAAGGAGATGACAGTACATGGAGAGAGTGTGTGCTGTGGTGTTACGGTGTGACGGTTCAGGTGTGACAGCGGGCGTGTCACCCCTGGGTGCTGCAGATTTCGGCGGTGCTGTGTGACGACGAGGTGATGCTGACCATCAAGCCCGGAGAGCACGGCTCCACGTACGGCGGGAACCCGCTGGCGTGCCAGGTCGCCATGGCGGCGCTGGAGGTCAGTGCTGATGTTTTAGACTGTATACATCCATAACATGCATGCATACATATAAACATTACATACAGACGTATTTACGATTGCGACTCTACACTTCTGCTACTTGTTTATACTTTTTACATATTATTTTTTTCATAATCCCGATTATTTTGGTCAATATTGAAATCAAGATTAGTCAAACGATTATTTTTGAGTTTGAAAACATGGTGTATTTATTCAGCATGTCTCTCCCAGAAACCTTTTTGTAACTGAGAACTTTGAAATTTCGCCTTAAAAAAATACAAAAAATTGTCAAATAGAACATTTTCCAATCTAAAATGATTGACAGATATGTATCCAGCTATTCTGCCCTTTCTATAAAACATTAAAAAGAAATATCGAAAAACTTTATTATGTTAATCTTGTGATCGTTTGACGCTAAAATCGAAATCGCGGTCACATTTTTATTAATCGGCAAGCCCTACTGTGCCCAGCTCCCAAAGGGTTTATTAATTATAAACACCTTATAATAATTATATATTATATATTTGAAAGATTTATATCAAAAGCTGTATGCAAATATTTCATACGCATTAAGTAAGGTAATGAGCATGTAATAATTGGAAAAAATAAAGTCAAAATTCCAAAATATTTTTCGGACAAATTGAGAAAATGAAATTCCGTTTATCTCAGCCTGAACATCTCTCTTCCCCCCCCCCCCCCCCCCCCCCCCCCCCCCCCCCACCGCGCGCGCCCCCCTCGGCTCCGACAGGTGATGGAGGAGGAGCGCTTGGCGGAGAACGCCGAGTGGATGGGCCGGATCCTGCGCTCGGAGCTGAGGAAGCTGCCCAGCGAGGTGGTGACCTGCGTCAGGGGGAAGGGCCTGCTGAACGCCATTGTCATCAAGGAGACTAAAGGTACGTTCACACCCAAAGAACAACGGCACCGCGCTTATACCTACAAACTCGAGACGAGAACAGAGGAGAGTCCGAGGCGTGAATGGATGAACGGCGTGGCGTTAACCCTTAACACTTAACCACGGATCGAGCGTGGTTCTAATCGTGAGTTGAAATATTCTGACTTTCCCGTGAATTCCGCGTGATGCTTTGTCGTGACGACCTATCAGTGTTCACTCCCTGAAGTCCGGGTTGAACCGCAACACGGAGGAGAAAGAGATTGTTGCCGTGTGTGGACTCTCTGAGCTCTATAATATCGTTATAATATGTATATAATATAAAATAGAATATCACGGCCAAAAGCTGTATGCGACTCCGGGTGATATTACGAACCCGACAAACGACAGTCCCTGGTACTTCCACAACGAACGAAAGACTTGTAGTCGTGGTTATCTCGCCATGGTGGCGCATGAATTGGTGGAAAGAAACGTTGTTGTTTACAAGAGAACCCCTCCTATTGCAATATTCTTCAAAACAATCGCACAAGTGTTTTGAAGTTCCCCCGATCAAATGTATGTAATCGGGTAGAATATTTGCTTCGCTTTTGGTGTGAACACACGGTGAAGGTACAGGCTCGTGGCTGACCCACCCTAGGGTGTCGGTATCAGAGAAGAAGTCCAACCCCAAGTTAGGATACCGAGAATCACGAGCAAGCGTCTAGTTATTAATAGCGGCAGGTTATAGCAGAGAATAATCTGCCTGACCTCAGAGGACCAAACTGTCCTTCCAATGAACAATGAAATAATTTAAAACAATACAGTAAAGGAGTTAAGAATATTCAGATTCTGTTTCTTTCACTCGTGATCAGTGTTTGCAACAACGCCGTTTAAAAGAACGGCGTTAGGTAACGCCATTACCGTTATTGTACGTTAAATGCGGTGCGTTACTATGAATTGATTGAATTGAACTGCGTAATCCGAACGCACCCCTGGCTCCACACACAAACTGCTTGGGAGGAGACCGTGTGGGTTAACAACGAGATAAGCGATTATGATTGACTAAGGCAGAGTCATGTTACATGGTAGCCAATCGGATCCAGTGTTTTTACACACAAGCCTTGACACGCTCGCCAGACAAACACACGCACACACCAAACTGATTCGATTAAGCAGCAGAAATGGCGAGTCCGGAGCAATCCGATGAAAAGATGGCATTTTCTGTAGTATTCGGCAGATGTTCCACAGCCTTTGCAACCAAGCAAATTAAAATTCAGTTGGAAGTAATCAGGGCCTTGAATGGGCAGTTCAACCATTTCAAAAATCCAAATCCAAAATCCAAATTCTTTGACATATAGCTACATTTTTTTTTGCAGTAACGCAAATAGTTACTTTCCCTGCCATCTAGTTACTTTTATTATAGAGTAATTCAGTTACTAACTCAGTTACTTTTTGGAACAAATAGCGAGTTACTATAACAAATTACTTTTTTAAAGTAACGTTCCCAACACTGCTTGTGATAAGTCATTTCTTTTGTACATCCTATAAATTACTTTTTAGTCATTAAAATCAGTAGGCAGATATGTTTGGTCTGTATTTCTAATTTATGTTTTCGAACACATTTGTTCAAATGAGAAGTAAAGTCGAGGTTCGTGATTTGTCATTTCCCGCCCCAGATTACGACGCCTGGCAGGTGTGTCTGCGTCTCCGGGACAACGGACTCCTGGCCAAACCCACCCACGGTGACATCATCCGCCTGGCCCCGCCCCTCATCATCAAGGAGCACGAAGTGTTGGAGTGCGTCGAAATCATCCGCAAGACCATCATGTCCTTCTAGAGCGGCTCTTCAGAGGATGAGAGGGGGGTCTGGACTGCAGACGCAGGGACAGAAAGGGGCTCCTCAGACTGCGAGTGGATGCATTGGACTTTTGAAACCTTGACGCGCTTTGTATGTGTTTGGAGTAGGGCGGCGAATCGACAGAACTGCATCAATTAATCAATGCAGTTTGCTCAATCCTGTTCTTATCGTTTAGGGGGGAACATGTGATGTCTGTCCTGCTGAACGTTCCCTGGGAACCTGATCCTTGTTGGTAGGAGGTGTTCTCCTGTTTGTGTTCTGGCTTTAGATGGCGGTGGCGAGGGATTTGGGAGAGTTGTAAATCAGGAATGAGGAGTTCAGTGTTGGTTCTCTGTGTCCATTATGACCTGCGGAAGGAAGGAGGGAAACTAACGGTATTTAAACATTTCTTGTTGAATGTGATTCATACTTAATATTTTAATATTGGTTCCTGACCGTTCCTTGAATAAAAATATTGTTTAACTGGCGACGGTGGCTGTTTAATTCACACACACACACACACACACACACACACACACACACACACACACACACACACACACACACACACACACACACACACACACACACACACACACACACACACACACACACACACACACACACACACACACTGCTTCTGTTAAAGATCGTGAACACTAGATGGCGCTATGCACTTAAAGATTTCGATTCAACGTGCGTCGGCACAAATATTGCGCCTGTAACGGTAAATTGATAACATTTTCATTATACTATTTCAAATTCGGCATGTCATATTGTTAAAACATTTATAAATCAGCACTCACTGATTAAACACTGGATTCGAAAGTGAATAATTGTACACAACCAAAACGTACAAGGACAAATCCTTTATACATTTGAGTGCCTCCAAAATAGAGACCTTGATTTGAGACGCTTGACATTTCCGAGGAGCGGCTGCTATGCGGAGGCTGATCTGGGATCGTGCGGTCGTGTCTGGCTGCAGGATCGACCAGAGTCCAGCCTCCAGAGGCTTCCTGTTGCCCTCCGACAGCTGCTGACCTCTGGGCCACTGGCTCCTGCAGTGACCCAGAGGCGAGCCAGTGAGCGTAGCCTTGTGTAATAACAATAACCGAGACAACCGCCACGGAGGCACGGACGGTAGCTCACTTTTTAATCACACGTTACACAACCCGTTGGAATCGAATCACCATCAGGCGAAGAATTATGAAGGTATTATTGTAGCAAAAGTCTTTAGCACCTGTAACTGCAGAATTTGAATGCGTACACTAAAGTCACAGCAAATTTGAAGTCGTATATATTTATTTTGCATGTGTACTCTAAAGTCACAAATGTGTAACAGTACATTTGTAGTCGTAAAAAAAATAAATATTTTTTTTATACCATTGTAAACACAAAATAGGGTCTACGAGTACGCTAATCTGTGTTACAGGTGCACAAATCCTTTTGCTACAATTATTGCAGCGCAGTTGGTGCAAAACACATTCGCGCACCCGTGTTTCATAATCTGAGAACATGCCCAAAAGGGGTGCATTCGTAATCCCAAATTTGAACAAATGCATCAGAAGTTGCACATCTGTGAACGCTATGTTAATTCAGCATTTTAATGAGCGAGCACAAAACCATTTTACAACTGCTCGAATCTGCTCCTGCAAGTCTCAGCTGTGGGGTTTTTTGCAGGTTGTTTTGCAACACGCCTAGGTGGTAAATGTGTAGCAAAAGTATTCGTATCCGTAGTTACAGAGCGTCCGTGAGCGGGACAAAATAGTCCCGCCCATAATTTCCTAATCCAATGAAAATCGCCGGCAGGGATGCATTTCTCAAATTACAGTGACGGCTGGTGGTGATTTTGGGTGGGTGCGCTAAAGAATGCATTACATTTATCAATACTTCACAGGGCTCCAGACGCCATGAGGTCACCTTTATATCTCTGTTCATAACTTTCATATAAAGTGAATGATTTTTAAACAAGATTAAGGTGTAGAGAAAGGCATGTCTTTATTTGAAGCACAATTATAAATAAAAAGAAAAATAAGGTGTTTAAAGTGCTTCACTGAGCTGAAATTGAACATTTCGAACTAAACCATTAAGCAAAATAAAACTTTTTTTGTGCTTAAAGTATTACACAATTAAAATGTTGTCTGGTCTCCCTTTGCGCAAAATGCGGCTGTAGACGATCACACACTCTTTGGTAGAGGCGTCTGTGTCGCCGTCAATCATGAAGGACATGTAGGCCTATGTGGCGTTTCCGACGTCCGCAGCTGTCTTTTGCTTTAAGGTGTTGATGTGTCCCCAATCTTTTCACTTCCAATTTTTCCTCCAAAGACATTAAAGAAAACCGATTAGAAAGTAAATAATCCACTTTATCCATTTTCATGCTAACACCCGCCATACTGCACTTGCGCTACTGTGCTGTGATTAGTTGAAGGTCACTGTACTGTAGCTATTGTGCTAGGTCAGCCTTTGGGCTAAACTAATTTAGCCCAAATGGGAAGCATATGAAGGGGGCGTGTCAGGGCACCTGTCAATCAACGTCAATGGAAGCTTACGCTACTGCGCTTGGGCTGAATACATTTAGCCCATTCACAGGAAAAAAACGAAGATATATATATCCTGGGTCACTTTTTGGTGCTGTTGCTCCTTTAGGTTCTACCAAAATTTAAAACAATATGTTCTAAGTTTTTAATAATATTTTTTTTATTTTCACTGTAGGAGGGCTTAGCCCTGTTAGCCCATTTATACCAGCCGTCCCTGACTGGGACCCATCGCGTGCCAGCCATGGAGCTATAAAGATCGCAGCATTCTCAGCGCGGGTACGTTTCTTTCTGGAGAAGTGAAGAGGGCGTCCTACTGAACGGAGGTGGGTATCCTACATTATGTAAAATGAAATGACTTAGTTCAAGTGAATTCTCCCTAAAGTATTGCATTAACATTTCTGAATTTATGTTTTGGCGACCATTAAAATACATTCAAGGACATTTGCGGCATGTTAATGAAATACTTTGGGGGGAATTCACTTGAACTAAGTCATTTCATTTAACATAATGTAGGATACCCATCTCCGTTCAGTAGGACGCCCTCTTCACTTCTCCAGAAAGAAACGTATCCCGCGCTGAGTATGCTGCGATCTTTATAGCTCCATGGCTGGCACGCGGTGGGTCCCAGTGTAATTTGAGAAATGCATCCCTGCCGGCGATTTTCATTGGATTAGGAAATTATGGGCGGGACTATTTTGTCCTGCTCACGGACGCTCATCTACGGATACGAATACTTTTGCTACACATTTACCACCTAGGCGTGTTGCAAAACAACCTGCAAAAAACCCCACAGCTGAGACTTGCAGGAGCAGATTCGAGCAGTTGTAAAATGGTTTTGTGCTCGCTCATTAAAATGCTGAATTAACATAGCGTTCACGGATGTGCAACTTCTGATGCATTTGTTCAAATTTGGGTTTACGAATGCACACCTTTTGGGCATGTTCTCAGATTATGAAACACGGGTGTGCGAATGTGTTTTGCACCAACTGCGCTGCAATAATTGTAGCAAAAGGATTTGTGCACCTGTAACACAGATTAGCGTACTCGTAGACCCTATTTTGTGTTTACAATGGTATAAAAAATATATATTTTTTTTTTACGACTACAAATGTACTGTTACACATTTGTGACTTTAGAGTACACATGCAAAATAAATATATACGACTTCAAATTTGCTGTGACTTTGGTGTACGCATTCAAATTCTGCAGTTACAGGTGCTAAAGACTTTTGCTACAATAATACCTTCATGTAGAATAGCGTTAAAGACGGTCGCAGACAAGTGGTCGAGTTGATTTTGCAGCGTTATGATAGGGTCTTCAGGAGTCATGTGGAGACGGTCCAATATCCAAACCCAATGAATTGATTGGATAATGTGGACAACATCAGTGCGGCTGTTGATTTTCATCATTCGAGATGTTATTTTCTAACACGCAATCACTCTTGCAATCTACTTTTCATTGGAGCAAATTCAAAATAAGTCCCAACTTGTATCCGCCACGATAGCTATAACAACTCAACACAGGAGGCCTAGCATAGCCAGGTCACCTGATAAACACTGCAATTCACGTGATTAACAATCAACACACAAACGCACGCGGGCACACACTCATCTTTCCTTTGCCAATTTCAATGTTGCGAAGAAAAGCCCTGTCGTAATCTCAAGGCCTGGTGTGAAGTAGGCCTACGCCTTGGTTATTTATCTGTTGTCTTCTTGGTATGCCTTTCTCCGTTAGTGCTTAATTTCTTTCCTTAATTCCCAAAAATATTATCGATAGATATCTATACCACTATCTCTATACAGATTTTTCTTTATGGAGTGAAGGGAAACGGACACGACAGGCCGTTCGTCAAGGTGTGCGGGTGTTTGCGGAGTTTGCGTGTGAAATATGGCAGGAATTCCCGCCTCGCGTTGGGAGACGGGGGACGCAACGACGAGCGATGTGCTTCCCCTCTGCCAGCGTGGGCTTTGATCAACCCACCGCCCCCACTGCCATGGGAACATCCAACGCCTTCCTCGAACCCGCTCTATTTCTGGCAGGGTGGTGACAGATTAGACATTTTCTTCCTTCTCACTTTCTTTATTTTTTTTTCATCTTCGCTGAAGCCCAGCTGCCAGCTGCCAGCCTCGACGTTATGGATGAGACCTCCTAGCCTCTTGCTTTGGTAGGCCAGGCACATACACACACACACCTTCCATACCTGCCTTCCCCAGCCATCTTCTCACACACATCGTGTCTGTGGAGCACAGGCAGAAGGAGCCAGGCTGGTGTATCAGTCTGTCCCCCCCCCCCCCCCCCCCCATCTCAACAGCTTCTCTATCTTTGCAGTTCCTGGCACCTTTTGTCTCTCTCTCTCTCTCTCTCTCTCTCTCTCTCTCTCTCTCTCTCTCTCTCTCTCTCTCTCTCTCTCTCTCTCTCTCTCTCTCTCTCTCTCTCTCTCTCTCTCTCTCTCTCTCTCTCTCTCTCTCTCTCTCTCTCTCTCTCTCTCTCTCTCTCTCTCTCTCTCTCTCTTCCCCCCTCTCCCTCCCTCCCTCGTCAGACTGTCTATGTGCCGGTCAGTGAGCTTGGGCTCTCCGTTTGGTAAATGGACTGCCTTTATGTGAAACCTTTTCCAGCCGCTCCAAAGCACTGTATAATCTATCTTTCTGACTCTCTCACACACATACAGCCTAAGGATCTCTCACACACACACACACACACACACACACACACACACACACACACACACACACACACACACACACACACACACACACACACACACACACACACACACACTTCTTGCTCAAGGGAACACAGGAACATGTCCACATCAATTCCATTGACATTCAAGGAGTCAAACCAGAAACCACCTTTCTGCCTTCCAGTTTCCGGTCATTCCCACCCTGTTTCCGTCGCGTCACTTAATGTCTCTCTCTCTCCCCCCCCCCCCCATTTCCCCCTCATCTTCATAAACTTGTGCAATTAGCGCGTCAGAGTCGCACAATTAAACCCAAAGGGCCGTGCCAAGGAACTCATTAATTACTTTGAGTAAATCTGCGTTCATGGATTCTGGACGATTGCGTGGTAAATCAATGTAGTCGTCAAGCAGTGTGCCAACGGTCCAGACCCCAGATATAAGTGTTGAGCTATGACCGTGGCGGTTTTTCACCTCCGCGGATAAATCTGAGGAGCACGAGGTTACCACCTTCTGCTAGCCATCATCATGACGGTGCTTTGGTTTATGACGTCATCAAGGTCCTTCGAGGTAACGCAGGTATATCAGCCTTCAGCCACCAGGCGGTCACCTTGGTTCTGAACGCTGGCTTCCTAATTCTCGGCAGCATCGTGTTTGTCATGTGCCCTTTCATATAGGCTAATGGGCCTTATTCCTTGAGGTTTACGGACCCGTTACGTCCTTGTGGACCCTCCTATTTCCACCGCAAGGACCTGTCGTGCGCCTCCTAAAAATACCATACGTCGAGGCAATGCAGCAGTGAGGGCTCTGATTGGTCCGCTAACTAAAACCCTTTGCAGGACGTTGCGTTGCGTCGACGTGGAACCATAATCAGCCCTTAAATGCTAGCTGAGTGTGTGTGTGTGGGGGGGGGGGGGGGGACTGAGTATTGCCCCCCCCACCCAGCCCAACCTATCCTTTAGAACCAGGTGGTCGGCTTAGCTCAGGAGGTAGAGCAGTTGTCTTGTAACCAAAAGGTTGCTAGTTCGATCCCCAGCTCCTCCTAGCAGAGTGTCGATGTGTCCCTGAGCGAGACGCTTAACCCTAACTGCTCCTGACGAGCTGGCTGTCGCCTTGCATGGTTGACTCTGCCGTTGGTGTGTCAATGTGTGTATTAACTGATGTAGGTCGCTTTGGATAAAAGCGTCTGCTAAATGCCTTAAATGTAAATGTAAAAAGAACCAACATGGCCGCTAGGGGACTCTGGCTCATTAGCCTATATGAAAGGGCACACAACAAACATGTCGCCCAAGAGAATTAGGCGGTGGACCCCCGGCTATGATGACTGTTGTGTGTCTGTGGCTGCGGCCGTAGGCGGTTCCTCCAGAGGCCTGTATTGATCAAAGCCTGCAAGGTCAGGAGGAGGAAGCTGCGATGGCGCTAGCCCCCATGGGGGGGGGGACCTGGAAAATGTGACACTTTAAGAGCAATCTGCGTGGCTGTCACCTCTCCTCCCTCCACCCTCCTACCCTCCTTCCACCAGGCCTCCACCCACCCCTGCCCCCAGACACACACTCCAGGCTGATTTATTTGCAAGCAGGTCGACCAACCCTCCAGGCGGCGGTGGAAAGAAAAGCCCATCCTGGTCTGGATCCCAGACTCGTTTGAAAGGGCAAACGGAAACCATTTCTCGCCGAAACACAAAACCGGTTCGGTTTGATTTATTATGCCGCAACGGTAACTGGTTTTGCAGAAGGGCCTTCCAGTGCGGAAGATAGTATAAGACGCATAAAAAACATCACAGATACAAATTGGTACATAAAATGCTATGAGGATCAGTTGGGACGAAAGTTTGTTTGTGTTGTGTGGAAATGGCTCACTTTATGAATCTCTTCTCGACGCTGTTTGCGATTTGTCTTTGTGTGGTCGGCTGGTTTTATTGCTCTTTGTAGTGTTTCGCTCGTCTTGAAAACTTTGTTTACACCCTTTAAGATAAGCGCTTTGTAAATGGTTTTCACTCACGTTTTTTCACCATCTTCCCGTGCAGTGGCTTGGTTCAACAGTTCGAAGTGGGTCGTTTTGAAGCAGAATGATCTTGACTTTAACGAGTAGTTTGAAACTGCATTGGAGAGAAAAGGCTTTTCAAGAGCATAAATCTATTTGTTTATGCAACATTTATGATAAGCCCTTTTAGATTATGATTATGAAATCTTGCGTGTTTGTGTCAGTAAACCTAATGTATGTGTCTGTGTTTGAGTAAGTGTGTGTGTGTTCGTGTGTGAGTTGGTGTGTTTGTGTGCGTGTGTGCGTCCGTGTGTGTGTGTGTATTCGAATAAACACATGTGTCTGTATTTGCGTAAGCGTGTGTGCCGGTATGTTTGCCTTTGTGTGTGTGTGTGTGTGTGTGTGTGTGTGTGTGTGTGTGTGTGTGTGTGTGTTTGCCTTTGTGCCAGTGTGTGTGTCAGCGAGTGTGTGGGTGTGAGCAGGCCACAGTAATCACATCGCGGCAGTAATTCACAACAACACAGATCAAGGCAGAGCGCCCCCATCACGGTGCTCTGTAGCGGACTCCCTACAGAGCTCTGTAGGAGTGGGAGGCTTCGCGGTGAGACTCGCTCCTCATCGCCCAGAGCCTCCCACCTTTCCTGCTCCTCCTCCGTATCACTCTGCATCAGAGCAAAACAAAACCAGGAGATAGGGAGCGGGGGCAAGACGAAAGATTAAGTCAGAGGGAAACGCCGGGATTGTTGCCAGGATGTGATCCGTTCAAACCGGGCATCAACCAAACTAGAACTAGAACGGCTCTTTCATCCCGAGTTTCAGTGGAAGGAGAACAAAGACGTTACTTCACTACTCTACTCTTCCACCGAAGTTAGTGGGTCACACGCTTAAGCAAGAATAAATGTCAGCGTCTCAGGAGTATCACTTCCTGTCCCCGAGTGTGCTCTGATTTTCGCGGTGCAGCCGACCGAAGGCGAAACTGGAGATTCGAATGAAACCAAGCTGGGGAGGTTCTGATTATGACGCTCGCATCTGGCAACCACTAGCATGGGGGAGCGCCGTAAACAAAAGGGTCCGATACCGCCCCCTCCCTGCCGGACGAAGAGTCGTCAGCAGACGATTGGAGGGCTGGTAGGCTGGCCGCAGACAGCAGCCAATCAAAGAATGACCGCAACGTCTGCTCAGGTCAACCAGAGGGAAGCCGGCCACTGCCTCTGGTTGAGGGGTTTGGCGAGTCATGCTCAAGATGTCTGTTTGTGAAGCCCTAGCTGAAGAGACTATGGTTTAGTTCCTCTAACAGTCATTAGGGGGTTTGTGGTGGTTCAAACCAGGGTCAAGTTCTCCCAACAACCTATAGATGATTCACAATAGATACTGGCGTGTAGTTCCGCAAACGGCATTTAGGGAATTTGCGGTAGAGACTCAAGTTCCTCTAAATCTGTTTTCACACCTAAAGCAAAGGAGCGGAGTCAACGATCTGGTTCTGGCAGATTTTGCGTGATTCTACTTTTGCAAACGATAGAAATTTGGCATTCGCTCTCTAGAATGTCGTTACTTTAAAGGCCGTTACTAGGTTCACAGTGTTAGAGAGTGGCATGAAGTTAGTGGTAGGTGGTGATATACTTGTAATTGTCACATTCACCTAATGGCCGCTATGTGGATAAAGGAAAGTAAAATGGGATAGGTGGTAAGGGGAATATTGGAACATACAGCCATAGCCGAGCAACCGCCGCAGGGTTGGTTGAGCTAGGGTCTAGAAAGGTGTATACACTGGAGATGTCAGGTGGAGGTAGAGGTGGAGATGGGGGATGGGGGCGAGCTACCTGACAAAACTACCAGTTAAAGTAGAACCATAATAGAGCCCATGGGAATTTGGGTCAGCATGGAGTCGAAGAAACAAGAAGAGGTCATTCTGACGATCTTAGGAGAAGGAGGGAGGGCAGGAATCGGAGGAGAAGGTTGAGGACGAGGAAGATGAGGAAGGAGGAGAACCCGGCCAAATTTAAGTGCGTTCTGACCCAACCCTGACACCATATCCATTTTAGACAGTCTGAATCAAAGGAAATGGAATATATTCATCATGTGTGTTTTTTTGAGTGAGTGAGTGAGTTCTGAGAGTGTGTGTGTGTGTGCGCTTGCTAGTTTTTTGTGTATGAATCCATTGTGAGGTCCTCTCAGGATACCCCAACTAACACTCTGAGACATGCCAATGACAGGCGCATTGCGATTGGCTTGGGCTAGCAACAACACTAGCCCTGAGTGTCAAAGATGATAAATCAAGAGCCCAACCATCCCTCTCTCTCTCCGAGAGGAGCCCACTCCTATAAGTACAGCATGTGGAGATGATACACCCTCACACACCCCCCTCAGCAGCACCGCTAATCGACGCCCTCCTCCTCCGAGCCGCGGCTCAGAGACCCATCGACGCACGCCGCCCGGCCCCCGCCGGGTTTCGGGTTTCCCCCCGGGGTTCACCGGCGGCGGGGGCGGGGGCGGAGCTGGGAGCGTGGCGGTGATGAACGGCTGGATTAGAGGGCAGGGGAGGCTCCGGCCGCCCTCTGCCCACGGGCAACGGGGAGCTCTCGTCTCTCATTAAGGAGGAGGGACTCACAAATGTGATGTCTGCGGAGCGTCTGGGCCGACCCACGGCTAATGTGGAACGCCCCGACTCGTCCTGCTCCATCCAGCGCACCCTCTGGTCTGCGGTGGCGGGATCCTCCCCGACGGTTTAATAATTACAGCGTGCCCCCGGCCGTCTCGCTCGGATTTGGATGGTGATCTACTGAGATATTATATTACGTTCGTGCCAGGCGCTTTCAGCAACTGAAGATGCTCTTTTGTGAAATGCACAGCAGTGAGCAGCGAGATGTTATTGAGCCGTCGGCGTCTGTGGATTTTACAGACCAGGCTTCAATCTGAGATGCAGGTTTCATGCAATCACACATCTCCTCATCTCCTACGACTGAGAATGTCCTTATCAAAGTTTTCTCAGCGGCAAGCTCCCGTCACGCTCAGCATTGCAAGATGACAATTGAATCTCCGCCCGATTGTGTCAACGGATGAATAAAGCGTGCGGAGCCACGACTGTGCGTTGGGACTCTGAAGCCCTTTCGAAACCGCAGAGAGCCGCTCCCACTGCTCCCCCGTCGACACGCTGATGCACCGCACTCGTGGTCGTGTTTACCTCCTCGCACTCAAGCGGTAACATGACAATGACGATCCTTTCACACCTTTTCATGAAGGCCTTCTAGAGAATCCGGTGTAACCGCGGTGCCTCTTAGACAACATTCCCTTCCCTCCGGGTCGATCGTCCGGCTCATCACAGGCGACAACCTGTCCAGGGTTTCCCCTTTCGACCCCGAAGCGGTGGTCGTCCGTGACCCTGGATGACGGAGGGCGTCCAGAGCTTAATGGGCGACATGTGGCTCAGGAGGTAGAGCGGGTTGGCTGGTAACCGGAAGGTGGCTAGTTCGATCCCCGGCTCCTCCTAGCGGAGTGTCGAGGTGTCCCTGAGCGAGACGCCTCACCCTGACTGCTCCCGACGAGCCGGCTGTCGTCTTGCATTGGTTGACACCGCCGTCGGTGTCTGAATGTTTGAATGTTAGGCAGTATTGTAAAGCGCTTTGAGTGGACACTAGTTAGAACAGCACTATATGAATGCAGTCCATTGACCATTTAATGATGTCATCAAAGGTCCCCCAAGTTCTTCTACCTCCTCCTGGCAGTAGCTCTGCCTCGCTGGCTGGGTTAGCATCATTCTTCCCAGCTCTCAGCAATCAACGTGGAGACGCCGCCGAGCGGAAGATGACCATCATCCTCCCAACGGGAACGCTGAGGCTGAAGCCAAGCAGGTACTGGGGTGCACAGATAAAAGCCTCCCTTGTTTTTATTAAACATTTTACAGCGATTGTCGCCCCACCACCATGACAGCTCTTGTTACCACACACGCTAGTTGGTGGCGGGGACGCAGAGTGTGTGTGTGTGTGTGTGTGTGTGTGTGTGTGTGTGTGTGTGTGTGTGTGTGTGTGTGTGTGTCAGGGGTCATGTCCTTGGGGGTAGAAACCTGAACATTCATCAGTCAATGTGGCAGGCTATTCGTGGCGTCTGTGTGCACCAGACGTGAACCAGCGAAACATTTACAAACACACTTTACAAACACACACTTCATTGAAAAAAAGTATAAAGTGTCAAATAAAGTATTTATATTTTAACTGCTTGGTACACATAAGAGAAACCGTGAAGGTTTGGCCTGGCATCACTTCAGCCCTGCCGGCAGTCGGAAAACACATCCTCGTCTGGTTATTTAGTGGCTGACCTCTGCTCCGATTGGTCCTTTCAATGAGTGTTGGCCTTGTGCACAATCCCATAAAAATGTCAGCATAAAAAACATAAAACCATGGCGTTACAAGGCCCGCTTGAGTGTGTCTCCTTCTGCTGGACCTCGGCCAGCCATCCTAGACCGTGTGCGTGAGTATTCACCCCGCAAGCCTCCTCCGCACCGCTGTGACTTGTTATTTGAAGAAGCAAATAAAGATATTTGTTTAGGAATACATGTCAGATGTGGACAAATTCACCAGAGCGATTTAAAGCGGGTATTGTGTTACTGGGTTGAAAAATATTTTTTGTTGAATCTGAATGAAACTAAAACCCTAATAAACACAGCACCCATAACCAGAGTCCCAGGGACAAATCCCAGACCAGGGTTCCTGTTTCATGAAGGTATACCGGCAAGTCACCATTCTCCCAGGTCATTGGGTTGCATTGCTGGACAAATAAGCTCTGTAATGTTACAGAGACGCTCTGTAATGTTACGGAGGTGATCTGTAACGTACAGAGATGATCTGTAATGTTACAGAGGTGATCTAATGTCCGGCAGACTCTTTGTAATGTTACAGAGACAGTGTTGTTGTTGTTGTTGCCGTTGTTGTTGCTAGGCTTTGATTTTGAGACAGACGACCCAAACGATCGGTCACGTCAGCCGACATATTGCCCGGGACAGCTTGTTTACGGCTGTTAATCACTACGCTGTTGCCTCAGGGAGAGAGAGAGAGAGAGAGAGAGAGAGAGAGAGAGAGAGAGAGAGAGAGAGAGAGAGAGAGAGAGAGCAGGAAAGCGAGCAAGAGAGAGAGAGAGAGAGAGAGAGAGAGAGAGAGAGAGAGAGAAGGAAAGAGAGCAAGAGAGAGAGAGAGAGAGAGAGAGAGAGAGAGAGAGAGAGAGAGAGAGAGAGAGAGAGAGAGACTCAGAGTGACGCACAACAGCCAACAGCCAGGTGGACTCTAGCGAACCACACGCAGTGAGTGATACCAACCCAGAATCGGAAGGAGCGGTCTGGGGATGGAGCGCCGGTGACCCGAGAAAGGCACAGCTGGGGGCACCACCGGATGGGGGACCCTAATCTGACAGGCGGCGGTTCCGTCAGCCCTGGCGTCCAGACCACCTCGTTCTGAAACACCCACAGGAGACCATTTCCTTCAGCACCACGGTGACAGATGCTGCCCCCCCCCCCCCTCCCAGGTCCATTTCCTCCTGGAGAAACCATTACTTCATCCAGACACTTCCAGCAGAGCCACACACAGAGGCCGTGGGCCACAGGGGGGGGCTTCTGGCTGGCAGGGGCCCGACTAGATCTTTATCAGGAGCCGGTCTGGGGCGCTACAGCTAACCAACGACAGACACGGTTTGGAATGGAGCTCTGTCCCCGTGTTGGACAGCGTAGATGGAAATGTTTTTAGTGCCAGAAAAAGGAAATTCAAATTACAGCCGTTGCATCGTTTCTTATTAGGAGCTTTGAGTAACGACATGACCTTATTACGACACAGACAGAACATAAATGACTATTGTTATAAATAATGTTGTATGGGTCTAATAACAAACTATAAAATATCGTCATTATATTTTGTTATTATTTAATAATATTGTAAAAGTATTTTGAGTTATTTCACACAGAATAATTGACATTTTCCCCTGAATAAGGGCTGTGAATGTGTCTGATCTTACATCAGCATTAAAACACCACTGCAGACTTTTTGGTCACCAGAAGTGGAACAAAAAAAGCCACATAAAGTATTGTTTTTCCACTATTTGTTTAGGGAACTGCACAAAACGTAATTGTATTTTTAGTGTGGAAAGTCAGTTTAGGAACAAAGAATTGCACACAAAGCAATACTTTGCGTTTATACACCGAGGTTATTATTAACGTGTGTGTGTGCATTTTTGTGTACGTGTGTATGTGCATGTGTGCGCGTACGTGGGGGTGTGTGCCAGGGGTGGACTGGGACAAAAATTCAGCCCTGGCATTTTCTGTCCAGACCAGCCTACTACATTATCAGCACTAGAGGTGGGACGAGACGAACGGGAAGAACCCTGTATGTACTTTATTAAAACAATTTAATCAAGTACATACATCCGAATAATAGTACAGCACTGCAAATAGCAGTTGTTGCTTTTTTTTGTTTTTGTTTTTCAAGTTTGTGTCTCTTGTGCTGCTGACAAGAAAGTTATGAAACCTGAACAGGAAGTTAACAGACATCCTGTGGTCGCTGCATTTCAAACCCCCATATCTACATATCTACAAAATTCTTGATAAATATCACACTTGATCCAACGCTAAATTCTCTCTTGCAGTTTTTAGTCTGTGAATGTGAAAATCTTTTGGTGTAAGCCCAGCATTAGTTAAAACCAGACTCGGACAATAATAACAAAATATCCTGACAAATAATCTAAATAGAAACATATTACAGACAGTAGCAGCATTAGAGCTGAAACTCATTTGTTTCAACTGTGACTCAGTCATTGTGAAAACATAAATAGAGAATTGAATGTTTTTTATCTGTAGCTGCGAGAAAAAGTCTAAGACATGAATTACAGGTCTGAACAGATATGCATTCTCATATCAGACATTAGACTTTTTCAGACAGCTATAGATAAAAACAAAAAATATCAATTCTCTATTTATGGTTATATTTATATATATTGCCCTACTTCCTCGTCCGCAGCCAGCCAGCTACACTCCTCACCAAATTCATGACCTGCAAGAAACAGCAAACAGAACTTGTACTCGGTATCTGTGTACTGAGTGACAAGTATATGTAGCCATGTAGACTTTTTGTGACGTAGTGACACTTAGTGAACAAATTTACCTGTCATGAAGGATGACTTAAGTCTCAAAAGAGCCCCAAGACCTACCTGCATAACTGTTCATTGAACTTAAAAGAAATGCAGATGTTTGAAATTAAAATCATCAATATGAAAATCTTCAACCAGGAAATAAACCTTTGTTTCAACCTGAGATGAAACATGTTGCATAGTAAACTCGCAAAGTCAAGACGAATCTCTCTCTCGAAGAAGAAGAAGAAGAAGAAGAAGTTCTATTAGGTCAGGAAAACCTGTTTGACAGGAGATGATGGTAGCAGAGAATATAAAGAGACATTTATGAATTACCAATTGTCACTTTATCACACATATAGTATGTTTCTTCACATAAACCTTTAAACATACATATTGCATTCCTCTCACCACATGTAATAGTCATTACCTCAGTAAACAATCAATTAATTGAAAGATTACAATATATTCAATGGCAAATATTGCAAATTAAACAAATTATTTCCTATAGGTTTACTTGTATTTTGTGCTAAAATTCTAAGTATCTCATCTGTATTTACAATACAGCATCATTCTGCATCTCCATTTACAGCTCATTAGTCCATGTCAATGTTTACTGATGCTATGGCAATAAGAGACTGCTGACGTTAGAAGCTGTTAGCTACCTTAACTAAATCATCTGAACAATAATAACCCATAATATCACAATTCGGCATATTTAAACAAAATCAACCACAACTACCAACAGTCACAGCCCTTCAACTCTGGGCTAATATGTTGTCACAAGTATGCAGTTAATTAGGTCACAACACATTCAATGTAAAAATGTCTCAAAATGTAGCCTAGCTAGCCCCAGGCTAACGTTACTTAGCATATAATAATAATAATAATAATAAATGAAATTTATATAGCGCTTAATATGGTACTCTAAGACGCTTTACATATTGGCCTATCAAAACTATATGCCTCCACTCGCTCGTCTCCCGGCCCGGCAGCACAAGCTGGGGTGTTGACCCCGGCACCAAATAGGTCTGTAAAATTTGAACATTTAGCAGCTTCCACCTCCAGAGAGTCGCAGTTTTTCAGTGCCACCCGGGCGTTTCTTACGCTTATCCATTTTCAGCTCCGTCCCGACTCCCACGACTCCGGCCCATGCCATGAGGTCCAGCCCACCCTGGTTTCTGTTGTGATTGACAGCACTGTCAGGGCTCTCTGAGCCAGTCAGCCAATGATTGATTGACAATGACAAACATAGACCAATAATATGTGTCGATGCTGGCCACACACTGCTAGCCCTCTGTTGCCCATTGGCTGGCCCAATTGGAGGGAATTTAGAGAGAGAGAAAAAAAAAAAACATAGCGGACCGGACCGGCCCACATTGGGTCAACGGCCCACCGGGACGATGCCCGGTATGCCAGATGGCCAGTCCACCCCTGGTGTGTGCGCATGTGTGTGTGAGAAAGTGTGTGTGTGTGGGGGAAAGTCTTTGTGTGAGAAAGTGTTTGTGTGTGTGTGCGTGTGCTTATGTGCGTGTGCGTGTGTGCATTTGTATAAGGGAGAATGTGTGTTGAAAGGGTATTCACTTCTTGCCAAACCTTGGATTGAACTTCCAGATTGAGACCCTGAAAAGTTATCCATTTTGGGCCAGTGGCAAAATGTAATCTGCCAAAGAGATTGTCTGTCTGGGCTTTCCTCTCTCAGTCAACGGAGACACAAATACACTAAAAAAAGATGGAGGACTGAGGGAAATGCTGTTAAGGAAAACAGACAAATACATAAAACAAGTATTGATGTAGTTCATCCATGAAGGGAGCTCATTTACAGAAGGTCCTCACCTCTGGCCAGTATTGAATATATGCCAACAATGTACATGTTAATGTTAACCATTTCATACAGACACACACACACATGCATGGATACGCACACACACACACACACACACACACACACACACACACACACACACACACACACACACACACACACACACACACACACACACACACACACACCCCCCCACACACCCACCATTACCTCTTGCTTCCTTGGTTTAAACCTCCTTTGGGGCAGATAAACAGAAAAAAATAAACAATTGAGAGTGCTGTGATGTGACAGAAAACGTGTCAGGTTCCACAGGGGAGTGGGAAGCTGTCAGGACACGTTTTGTCACTGCGTGTGTGTGTGTGTGTGTGTGTGTGCGCGTGTGTGTGTGTGTGTATGTGCGTGCGTGCGTGCGTGCGTGCGTGATGACGCGTCGGCTGGCGGTTCATCGTGCGCTGCGCTCCGGCACTTCATGGCCCTTTATGGGGTTGTGAGAGCAGCACAATGGCTCCATTGTAGCCCGGGGCAGTGGGAGACGGGCTGGCTGCGGGTTTCAAAAGACACGCGACGCCGGGCCGAGCGCACGTTGTTGTTTTGAACGCTCTGCCGTGGAAGGCTCTTTCGTCTCGCTCTCTGTTCCCGTTTTACTCTATTTTTGGAACAGGATGGGTTGTGTCTCGCTGCTCTCTCATGATAAGCGTTTCGGAAAGATATTTTTTTTAGCAGTGAATTCGTATTTGTTAGTACACGTGTCAATCAAAGGCAGGACATTAATGTTAAAGTGTGCTCCATAAAGCCATCTGTGGAGAGCAATAGGGAATCAAATTATTTAGATTCCACATAAGGTGGAAATAAAATGCAAAGTGAACTCATGCTTCAATTGGGCCAGAGCTGAAAAAGAAGAGGAGGAAGAAAGGAAGAAGAACAACGCAAAGTAGCAGAAGAAGAAGGAACAGAAGAAGGAGATACAGAAGAAGAAGAAGAAGAGGGATAAGAAACAGAAGGAGAGACAGAAGAAGAAGAGGGAGAAGAAACAGAAGAAGAAGAAACACAAGAAGAAGAAGAAGAAGAAACCGAAGAAACAGAAGAAGGAACATAAAAAGAAGAAGCAGAAACAGAAGAAGAGGCATAAGAAGAAGAAGAAGAAGCAGAAGAAAAGCTGCATGAAGCTAAAATCACAGAAATATCAAATCAGCTAGCTGTGGAATATGGCCACCATTAAAACGGAGGACATCTTTTATTGAACAAAGCTGGCAGGACACTGAAGGACTTTACTCTCTCAATTTAACACCCAACTTCAACCTCCACCTTTGGGGACGACTGCAGTATAAAATATAGACCGCCCTCCCAGAGAAGGCCCTCGGGAGAGAAAGGGATAAAACCGTATTCTTCCAGAATAAAGCCGCAGCTTCTATCCCGATTTTACAAACCAAATCTGTCGCTGCGGGGTTTTTTCAGGAGCGGCTTATGGTTGATTCTGCTAACAGAGAGAATTCAAAGAAAAAACTCTTCAGTGATTTCCGTTCAAGTGATAAAACAAGTTCCTGACGCAGTCACGGTGTGAAGAAATAAACATAAGGAAATAAACCTTGGCATCACCTCATTACCGAGTAAAAACCATGGGAGATTGTTTGCCACAATGGGCCCTCAGTCCATGTACCGGAATTCAAAGCTTCTGTGTCTTAGGCCCCGTTCACACGAAGCCGAAACGGGCGAAACCGTTACGGTTTCGATCTATCCGGTTTTCGAAGTATCTCCGTAAAGACGAAGCCAAGCGAAACCGGGTAGATCTGTAGAAACGCTGTAGTACACATTCCAGGCCCATAAGGGGCGCCTCTTCTGGTACAGAAATCCAGAAGAAATGAAATAAGAAGAAGAGGCGAGCATGCGCATAAAGGCTGCCCTTATGCGCATGCTCGCATGTGATTTCTGAGAGTCTTTCTGGCTAGGAGGTCGAGGGGTGGGGCGATGACGTCATGGTTTACGGTTTCAGTCGGTTTCAGCCGTACACAAGAATCTAAAACGAAACCGGGTAGATTTGAAACCACCTCCGAGGGTGGTTTCAGAAGTTTGCGGTTTCGGTCAGCGGATTCGCCGGCTTCGTGTGTACGGAAGGCCGAACCGTACAAGACCTTTGCGGTTTCGCCATGAAATCGGCTTCGTGTGAACGGGGCCTAAATTAATTGCTTGCGAAAAAAAACCTCCTTGTTTTCCAAATCTGTCAGAGAGTTCAGGTTTATATTAAAGCTTGAATTGGCAGTATCTCGAACTACGCCTTTACCCAAACCTTCAGTTGACGCAGTACCAAGGAGATGTGTACCATTCAAACTACTAGGAAGGCTCTTTCGTCTCGCTCTGTTTCCGTTTTACTCTATTTTTGGAACAGGATGGGTTGTGTCTCGCTGCTCTCTCATGATAAGCGTTTCGGAAAGATATTTTTTTTAGCAGTGAATTCGTATTTGTTAGTACACGTGTCAATCAAAGGCAGGACATTAATGTTAAAGTGTGCTCCATAAAGCCATCTGTGGAGAGCAATAGGGAATCAAATTATTTAGATTCCACATAAGGTGGAAATAAAATGCAAAGTGAACTCATGCTTCAACTCGACGCAGCACCAAGGAGATGTGTACCATTCAAACTATTTGGTTACGGTTTCACGCCGTAATTGGGCGCTACATTTCAGTATTAACATGTTGGTGTTTACATGTACAAGTATTTATATGTTAGCATTTATATGGTAGTATTTAAATGTGAGTATTTACGTGTCAGTAATTATGTGTCAGTATTTACATTATTTGGGTTGTGTTCAAAGATGTGTCATAAGATGCAGCTCATACTACAGAGTTTATTATTTATGGATATTAAAACATATAACCCCATTGAACCGCTCATGGGGCTTATAAAAAAGTGTGGCTTTATTTTCAGAAAATACTGTAGCTCTGAGATGAACGGGGGAGCGAGTGGATTGTGGTTCACACGTAGATAAGAGACTCACCTAAGGGCCGTAAAGGGCCGAGGAGATCAATGATCTCAAACATGAGGTACGGCCAATCAACTGTACAGCACAAATCCTGCCGCAGCATCCCACCATCGATCTCCCTCCACGCCCCGGCACCAGGGCCTGTTAGTTTCAAACATAATCAATATCGAGGAAACAATAAAAGGCAAAACTGCTGGATGTGCAAAATCTGCACAAATATTCGCTTGCTGTTTTCTGACCCCATGCCAGACCATGGCTAGTCAGCAGCCATGTTACAGATCACTTTACAACATCTAAGAGATACAAGATTCCTGTCCTAACATCAAAGAGAGACACGATTCCTACATTAACATCTATAGAGACAAGATTCCAACATTAACATTTAATAGAGGCAAGATTCCTACATTAACATCTATAGAGACAAGATTCCAACATTAACAACTAATGGGGACAAGATTCTATGAACAGAGAACAGATTGGTAAAAGATGAGAGAACAATTGAGGAAAGATGAACAGATTAAACAAGAGGCGAAACACTAACGTCCATCTACACACACAGGAACACACACCATAATGTTTACAAAATGAAACTCCATTTGGGTTAGCAGGCGCTGAGAATAATCACTGAAGTCATTATTAGAAATATCAGAACACCTTAACAGTCTTAATGTATTTATTTATTTGATTCTCTTTCTAACCGCCCCCACCTCCTGCTGTGTTCACCGGTCTGTGAGATGAACAATGTGAACGGCTGTGAGTGTGTGTGTGTGTGTGTGTGTGTGTGTGTGTGTGTGTGTGTGTGTGTGTGTGTGTGTGTGTGTATATGCGCAGTGTGTGTGCACCTGTCCTGCTACCTGCTGATTGGATCTGGCATGGCTCCACTGTGTGGTTAATGAGGCTGTCACACACACACACACACACACACACACACACACACACACACACACACACACACACACACACACACACACACACACACACACACACACACACACACACACACACACACACAGACACACACACACCCTTGTCTAATCCTATCGACACATGAAAGACTTCAGCCGCTGCCTGTTGACCTCAACCACCATCTTGCTCTTAACATTTAACCCCGACTTAAATGTTGGGGGTTTGGAGGTTAAAAGTTGGAGCTTAACACTTTCTGTGGGTTGAACCGGACTCGGGTTCGAGCAGGTGTTGGTCCCCATAGCGACTGCGAAGGGAAGGCCTCAATCCAGGGTGAATAACGAAGGACGGCACGGGAGAGGCCTCTCTAACAAGGAGACCTCCCCCCTCCGCCACCTAGCCACCTCATCCACCTCCTCCACCTAGCCTCCTCCCCCTCCTCCTCACCACCTCACCCGCCTCCTCCACCTCCTCCACCTCACCCGCCTCCTCCACCTCCTCCCCCTCCGCCACCTAGCCACCTCATCCACCTCATCCACCTCCTTCACCTAGCCTCCTCACCCGCCTCCTCCACCTCCTCCCCCTCCTCCACCTCACCCGCCTCCTCCACCTCCTCCCCCTCCTCCACCTCCTCCACCTCACCCGCCTCCTCCATCTCCTCCCCCTCCGCCACCTAGCCACCTCATCCACCTCATCCACCTCCTTCACCTCCTTCGCCTCCTCCGCCTCACCCGCCTCCTCCACCTCCTCCCCCTCCTCCACCTAGCCACCTCATTACCCAGCCACCTCCTCATAAACCTCCTTCACCTCCTCCTCCTCCACCTAGCCACCTCATTACCCAACCACCTCCTCATAAACCTCCTTCACCTCCTCCAGCTCCTTCACCTACTCCACCTCCTCCACCTCCTCCAGCTCCTTCACCTCCTCCACCTCCTCCACCTCCTCCCCCTCATCCATCTAGCCACCTCCTCATCAACCTCCTCCACCTCCTCCACCACCCCCACCTCCTCCACCTCCTCCAGCTCCTTCACCTCCTCCACCTCCTCCCCCTCATCCATCTAGCCACCTCCTCATCAACCTCCTCCACCACCCCCAGTTCCTTCACCTCCTCCACCTCCTTCACCTCCTCCACCTCATCCATCTAGCCACCTCATCGGCCTAACCAAGCGCAGAAGGAGAAAGTACCCTTAAATTGTCAATGGACAGCATTTATACAGCGCTTTTCTAACCAGTGGCTACTCAAAGCCCTTTACAATATTGCCAAAGGTTCACCATTTCATACACACATTCACCCATCCAAGCACACACCGACAGCGTGTGTGCTTGGATAAGACACCGATGGAGTCAGCCATGCAAGGCGACAGCCAGCTCGTCAGGAGCAGTCAGGGTGAGGTGTCTTGCTCAGGGACACCTCGACACTCCGAGCCGAGGATCTAACTAACAACCTTCCGGTTACAAGGCAACCCACTCTACCTCCTGAGCCACATGTCGCCCCACAAAACATGATGTTTAATGTACATCCCCCCCGAGCAGCAGTGGTGTGGGCCCCCTGAACAGGAGAGGCTCCTCTTGATTTGTCTGTTTACCGGCCACCGAGCCGGGACAAACGCAGCGCCACCCAGTAATGGCGTCTGGCTTTGACATAAAGACATTGAGCTGTCACTGCGCTGGCTCTAACAAGCGTCCAGGAATCTGTGTGAGTGTCTAAACATAGGCACAGAAGACACACACATATCCCATGACAAATGTGGTGTTGGGTTCAAGATGGAGGCCAAAAAAACGACACTCACAGAAGTGAAATAAAGTCCCAACGTCCACAATTACTGTCGTGCAACGCTGAATAAAACACATGACTGCAAACGTCGGGTTTAGGAGTTGGAATACATTGAGAATCCTCCTACCGCTTCTTTAACAATTTATTGTTGAAAAATTTTATATTTTAGTCCATGGGGTGGAAATGCAAAATGTAAAAAGTCTGCCATTGCACGTAGATAGATATGATCTTGCTGGGAATCTAATCTCAGAGCAGAGATAGACAGATTGCACCTAACTGATCCCCAAGGCGAGATTTGGGCAGCAAAGCCAGAGGTGAAATAAATAGGGTATATTATTGGAGTGAATATAGAAGAATAACAATATATAGCTAGTATCTACCTATCTCTACCTTTGTCTACATCTCTATTGATCTATCATCTATATAGCTATTGATATATATATACATATATTGTTACGTATTTTAGGAACACAAGCTGTATTTCCCACACATAGACCCAATGAAGCAGGACCAAACATATAAGCCGTAAATACTATACATAGCCACAAGGGGAGCAAGACCTTATTGGAGGCTGCTCCAGCCACAGATAGCAGCGCTTTTATATATACGAAGAAGCCGAAGCCAGTACGGCACCCCGGCCACGCCCACTAGGCCACGCCCACTTGACGGTCTCTACCTGAGGACAAGGGGTGGAGATGACCAGAGTTCAATAGGTAGACGGCGCAGAGAGCCCCCGGGCTGAAGTAGATCACGGTATTTTCCTCTCACACCTGTTCTACACGATTCCTAGAATTCCCTCCGTATAGCTTTAACTTACCATGCCGAAACATGCCGACTTTATAATAAATGAAGTGAGTTAAAGCAACCCGGGATTGGACAACTTTCTTCGAGAATATGCAACAATATATATATATATATATATATATATATATATATATATATATATATAGATAGATAGATAGAAATAGATATGATGTCCTTCAGAGGTCAGAACTTCAGGTAAACAGACTTGCGTAAATGTAGCATGCGGCTCCAAAACAAAATTAGCGACTTTGCTCGCTAGCGTTCCTGTCTCGTCGTTCCATATTCCACCGGCTCCGAGCAAAAGATTACCCCCAAAATAGCTTCTTGTTCCACCGGAGCCTCCCGGGCTTGAGGGCTCCTGTGAGCTGGCGTAGGGGAGCTAGCGCTAGCCCTCCACTCCACGCTACAGCGGCGGCGGTAGAGGAGCTAGCGCTAGCCCTCCACTCCACGCTACAGCGGCGGCGGTAGAGGACCTAGCGCTAGCCCTCCACTCCACAGTACAGCGGCGGCGGTAGAGGAGCTAGCGCTAGCCCTCCACTCCACGCTACAGCGGCGACGGTAGAGGAGCTAGCGCTAGCCCTCCACTCCACGCTACAGCGGCGGCGGTAGAGGAGCTAGCGCTAGCCCTCCACTCCACAGTACAGCGGCGGCGGTAGAGGAGCTAGCGCTAGCCCTCCACTCCACAGTACAGCGGCGGCGGTAGAGGAGCTAGCGCTAGCCCTCCACTCCACAGTACAGCGGCGGCGGTAGAGGAGCTAGCGCTAGCCCTCCACTCCACGCTACAGCGGCTGCGGTAGAGGAGCTAGCGCTAGCCCTCCACTCCACAGTACAGCGGCGGCGGTAGAGGAGCTAGCGCTAGCCCTCCACTCCACAGTACAGCGGCGGCGGTAGAGGAGCTAGCGCTAGGCCTCCACTCCATAGTACAGCGGCGGCGGTAGAGGAGCTAGCGCTAGCCCTCCACTTCACACCTCAGCGGCGGGTTCGCGGCGCACAGTGCTGCGACTGTAGGGCCTGCCAAGACCTGCAGACAGCGCTATATTTAGATATCTCACCGCCGTCCGCTGGGAAAGCTCCTGAAATAGTGGAAAAAGGTGGCCCCCAGAGGTAGGCCAATAACGTAAACCATTGGGGCCATGGGAGGGGGGGTGCAGGGGGGGTGTTATGCGGTCCATGGTAGCAGGGGGTGGTGGGACATGAGACGCATAGTTCGCTTGAGTTTTCACTGCGGCTTTTCTGTTCCTCCTCCAGGGTCTGAGCTAGCAACGGGCAGAAGGGCCAGGTCACCAACACAGCCTCCTCCAACACAGCCTCATCCAACCTCATCCAACACAGCCTCATCCCACAAAGCGTCATCCAACGCAGCCTCCTCCAACACAGCCTCATCCAACACAGCCTCATCCAACACAGCCTCCTCCAACACAGCCTCGTCCAACACAGCCTCGTCCAAAGCAACCTCGTCCAAAGCAACCTCGTCCAACACAGCCTCGTCCAACACAGCCTCGTCCAACACAGCCTCGTCCAACACAGCCTCATCCAACACAGCCTCCTCCAACACAGCCTCCTCCAACACAGCCTCGTCCAACACAGCCTCGTCCAACACAGCCTCATCCAACCTAGCCTCGTCCAACACAGCCTCGTCCAACACAGCCTCGTCCAACACAGCCTCGTCCAACACAGCCTCGTCCAACACAGCCTCATCCAACACAGCCTCCTCCAACACTGCCTCCTCCAACACAGCCTCGTCCAACACAGCCTCGTCCAACACAGCCTCATCCAACCTAGCCTCATCCAACACAGCCTCGTCCAACACAGCCTCGTCCAACACAGCCTCGTCCAACCTAGCCTCGTCCAACACAGCCTCGTCCAACACAGCCTCGTCCAACACAGCCTCGTCCAACACAGCCTCGTCCAACACAGCCTCGTCCAACACAGCCTCGTCCAACCTAGCCTCATCCAACACAGCCTCGTCCAACCTAGCCTCATCCAACACAGCCTCGTCCAACACAGCCTCGTCCAACACACACCGTCCTCCAGCTCTTCTGCCTCTGCAAGCGCGCCTCGTTGGGCTTCCTCCCTCACTGGAGGGAGGGGGCTGTGGAGGTGTCTGGCCCCCATGGAGAACGCACACACACACACACACACACACACACACACACACACACACACACACACACACACACACACACACACACACACACACACACACACACACACACACACACACACACACACAGGGTTTGTGTGTGTGTTTTTTACCCATTTTAAATTGCAAATTCCATCCCCAAAGGAATACATTGTCAATATCGGATTTTAACTAATAAGATAAAGCTTTCAGTCTGCTCATCTCACTTCAATCAATTTTATTTAAGCAACATCAAATCCATCTACACAGTCCAGCCAAATTGAATGCAAAACGTGTTTAGACTACTGTAGTACTATTGGAATTAAACATGAACTCTTAAGTTTAAATCAACAAAGTGTGCTACGGTTTGCAGCAGGCCCAGGGACTGGGAGGTTTCAGACCTTTGGACATAAGAGGAATGTCAGCAAGAGGAGCTGATCAACACACTCTGAGGTCAGAGTGCTCGTTTGTGCTGTGACGATCTGTCTGTCATGCACACACAGCACCCCACAGACCAACAAACACACACACACACAGACAGACAGAGAGACACACACACACACACACACACACACACACACACAGACAGAGTGAGAGAGAGAGACACAGAGAGAGAGAAAGAGACACACACACACACACACACACACACACACACACACACACACACACACACACACACACACACACACACACACATAAACACCCTGTTCTTCTATACTTCTTGTCTCCCACCGCACACTTAAAACTCTGTGTACCCTGGCTCAGTAGCAGTGCAGCAGTCCTCACCGCCACATACTGAACATACCGTGGTGATCAACCGTCCTGGTGGCTCCTGATTACATGTTGTGGCCTGAAGGGAGATGATCCATGCAGCGAATCACAGCGAGCGCTCTGTTGTGCCAACATGGAACATTCTGGAGCTCCACAATCGCACGTTTCATCGCGGGGGAAATACAGAGGACGGCCGCAAAGCCGGGATAATGAGGCCGCATTGAACCGGTAAACCGCTGGCGGGGAGACAATTACAGCCTCTTCCTTTGGCAACACCTCCTACACGGTGTGTATGTATGCACACACACTACCGCTCAAAAGTTTGGGGTCACACTTCTCACACTTTTATTCTGCAGTTTTCAGCGGTGCTAACATAATTGCCCAGGGGTTTTCTAATCATGAATCAGCCTTTTAACCCGATTTGCTCAACAATGCACCATTAGAACACAGGAATGATTGGTGATGGAAAAGGGCCTCTGTACACCTATGTAGATATTCCGTAAAAAATCAGCCATTTCCAGCTAGAATACTCATTTACCACATTAACAATGTCTAGACTGGATTTCTGATTAATCTAATGTTATCTGCATTGAAACAAACTAAGTGACCCCAAGCCTTTGAATGGAAGTGTATACTGTATATGCTATATCCATACTATACTGTATTGCAACCAACGGCAGTTCAACTGAGAGCTGCTCGGAAGATAAAAACGAGTTGAGGCTCTAGCTGACCACACCGGGTCGACCTGGGCCAGGTTTGGGCGATGCCGTCTCTCTGCTGGTGGTCAGGATGCCAGCCGCACTCAGGGGGGAGAAAACAGGAACAGAGGACAGCAGAACGTAATCGATCCATCCCAGTTCTGCCTTGTCTCCTGACCTTCCCTGTCCGCTCCACTGAGCTCCGCCTAAATTATGGAACAAACCATTGTCTTCAGCTGGTCTGAGCGCGACTGGCATCCCGTACCGCGACATCAGGCCCTGAGTTCACTGGGCGCTGCACAACACCTGGTCAATGTTTACCTTTCAACGGTGCGTTTGATACGTCTGATGGAACAATCCAGAAGGAAAGCCCCATGTGGTCTCCCCCCCCGCAGTCTCCTTGTGTCAACACCCAGAGGGAATTCCATGACATGCGCGCGCATTCCTCCAGCGTCTATTTTTGTCATATTGCTAAACACAGCCCAGGTGGTTGTGGAACCTTGCACGGCCCTGGTGAGCAGAACTAAACTAAAGGGAAGCGACAGCAGGCTCTCCATGGCTCCACAGCCCTCACAGGCTGTTTGTGTGTGACTGTGTGCTACAGCATCCCTGGTTACCAAGTGCGCGTGTGTGTGTGTGTGCTGTGGCATGGTGTGTTTGTGTGTTTGTTGTTCCCAGTAAAGCAGGCCTGTTAACCAGATGTGTGTGCCTGTCTGTCTGTCTGTCTGTCTGTCTGTCTGTCTGTCTGTCTGTCTGTCTGTCTGTCTGTCTGTCTGTCTGTGTGTCTGTCTGTCTGTCTGTCGTTCCCAGTATGGCACTGCTCACCATCCACCTGAAGTCTGTCCTGAAGCGCGCTGGGTTTGCTACTCCTGTTGTTCACATCCGTTTTGATCGACACATCCCGCTTCCTCCACGTTCGGCCCAGAAACCCAAACCGTCTGTCTCCGTGCAACAGCAGCAGGACAGTGGTGGTGTCCCCGGGGGGGGGGGGGGGGGGGGGGGGGGGTGGAGGGGGGGGGGGGGTCTTTCAGGAGAAAGGTGATGACCACGATGTGCGTCGTTACGTGTCCGCACGTCAGCTCAGAGTAACCTACGTGCGTCACGACCCCAAAGGCGACTTCCTCCGAATGATGACATAACAAGTAAGGACCTGTGTGTGTTCTTTGGTCCGCCTAGGTGGGTGCATGCGCATGTGTGTGTATGTGTTTGAGTGGGTGTGGTGTGTGCGTATTTCTGCACATGTGCTTGCATGTGTCTTGGTATCGTGAATGTGTGTGTGTCTGTGTGCATGGTTTGGTTTGCATGTGTGTGTGCGCCTGTGTGCATGTTTTGGTTTGTGCATGTGTGGGCGTTATGTGTGTGGTTTAACGTTTTTTTCATCTAACTTGTCAGGGGCCATATACAAAAACATGATTCTCGCACAAGGAGAAAGATTGCATTGTACCTGAGTTAGCGGCTACTTCATTTGGATCTGGAGACCCTGTGCAGTACACAAACACTTACACAGTCAATACAAAATCTGGTTAAAAAACACATGGAAATCTGCCATAGATCTAGATATGCAACAATAGGATAATTAGATCCAATCCTACTTATTTTGAACAATACAACAACAATATGCAATATTTGTTATAATTCCCATCCCCCCAACCCTAACTATCACTGACAGTAACTGATGTTAAAAACATGTCATACATTATGGGAGTGAGTAAAGACGCCTAGTCCAAAAAATAGAGAGACTGCGTCTGTGTCAAATTAATGTTAACAAGATGGATTCAATCCATTTCTTAGACAGGAAAATCGATACATGTCTCCAAACTGTCAGGGAGCCTGTTCCATTCCTAAATAGCCTTGAAAGTGTGTGTGTGTGTGTGTGTGTGTGTGTGTGTGTGTGTGTGTGTGTGTGTGTGTGTGTGTGTGTGTGGAGAAAGTGAGTGTGTTGAGAGAGTGAGTGAGTTGTGTGAGTGATTGAGTTGTGTGAGTGACTGAGTGAGTTGTATGAGTTGTGTGAGTGAGTGATTGTGAGTGTGTGTCTCTCTCCCTCTCTCCCAGCAGATAGAACAGTGCATATGAAACACAACAGAATGTGTAACCCAACGGCGGAGCCCACAGGCGAAAACTACCCCTTAGTCACTGAATACATGTTTGGATTGTGGGATTGTTCGAAGTCGTCAATGGCGCTCATTACAAGGTCTCGACTTTGTCATTCTCTAAATAATGAATCAGGCTGTGGGTGCGCCAACAGCTCCTTAACCACGGCTTAGCACACTGCACAAGGCCAGGTTGGTTCCCCTCTTCCTTCCAGTCCCCCTTCTCTTTGCTGAATACGGCAAGGCTTGAGATGTCCTCGAGCGGTGCTATGCTGAAGACTGACTCAGCCCTATTCTTTAATATGCGTTTTCATGGTAATGAGAATAAAATAAGTATTTGTGCCTGGAACTTTTGGGGCCGCTGATACTTTCTGTTACCGTAGAAATTCCTCGGGCTCCCTCCCGCACTTCTTAATATAATCATATTTATACAAAGCTAAGGAAAACCGGGGGCATATCAAACGGCAGTTGAACTTCAAGTGAGGAACTTTCGTGGAAGACTGACTATAGGCGTTGCATAAAAAGTTTTCTGAAACCTACTTCTTGTACACATCCTCTTGGATTGTGTCATACTCTGTATGAGTCATACTAACTGATCAGCAAAACCTAACGTCATCTTTGACTTCTGCCTTCCTTTCAGGTCACTCGAGTATTTCCACCACAAAGCCACTCCCTTCAAAAGGAGTTGAAACAACTCCTTGAAACTCCTTATTTTTCCTTCCCCAGAGTTTAAACCTCATATGTGATAGACAGGACTGGGCCTCTCTGTTTGGTTGATTTTGTGTGCTCTCTTGGGGTCAAGCCCTTAAGGGGAAGTATGGCCCAATCCCATTTCTACCCCTTACCCCTTCCCCTTACCCCTCCCCCTTGTTTTGAAGGCGTAAGGGGAAGGGGGGAGGTGTAAGGGGAAGGTGTAAGGGGTAGAGTCTGCTCGCCTCAGGAGACCAGCCTGGTGTTTACCTTTAATAATAAATACCATTCCGGCCTTGGCTGGCCAGCCATTGATTTCGGAATGCATCCGTGGCACTAAATTGTTTAAAAGACTCAAGCCAATCAGAGTGCTCTCCTCCTGCTCTTGCAGAATCTGGTTCGAAGTAAAGCAAAAACATTCCAATACGAGAAGAGCCTTCCGTTGTGATCGCTACACTTTCCATGAATCCACAACTGTTTTCATAAACCGGCAGACTGCACGGTTCTTGTTGTTTGTCATGAACTGAAACTCCCTCCCCCGGGCGGCGATATGTTCCGGTGTTCTGCAAAACAACTGGGGGGCGGCACGTGGCTCAGGAGGTAGGGTGGGATGGCTGGTAACCATGTGTCGAGGTGTCCCTGAGCAAGACACCTCACCCTAACTGCTCCTGACGAGCTGGCTGAATGTGTGCGTGAATGGGTGAATTTTAGGCAATATTGCAAAGCGCTTTGAGGGGCCACTGGTTAGAGAAGCACTCTATAAATGCAGTCCATTCACCATTTAACTAGATCCTGTCCAGACCGGTTCTGCAGAGGGAAATAGAACGTGAACCAATGAGATGGGAACGGTCTCCAAGGGCTGGGGTTCCGCTTTCCTCGGCCAAAACGCTTTTCCACAGGGCAATTTCCCCATTGGCCGAGCGCCCGCACCCGAGCGAGTGTGACGTGCTCTCTGACGTCCGCCACCGCCACCTCTCACCTGCTTCTTGCGCAACACGAAGCGTCAGGTCTTTTTGAGCCTCCCATGCATTTATTTTATGCAATCAGTTGGTCCCCTTGTTACCATAAGGCAGGGATGGGCAACTTTCATGATAAAGAGGGCCACGTTTTTCATCATAACAATCGGAGGGCCACATGACTGCACACTTCAACTAAACGTGAGCTGAGAGAAGCTACACAATTTTGAATTTGGTAGATATGATTTCCTGTATTCTGGTGCATTTTGGGGATGGCCACTACCTAAAAAATCATCCAGAATCATAACCTATGTACGGTATGTTAATTGAACCAACATACATTCATTTCCTGTTTTCCATGCTCAAACAGCCACATGAATGGTCAGTATTTCATACTGACCATTCATGTGGCATTTGCGGTCGTGGCCCGCGGGCCGCCAGTTGCCCATCCCTGCAATATGGGGTTAACTTGGCCTGGGAGTAGCAGGGGCGTCGGCGTGTACGTCTGGGGTGAACGGCACGTGCCGTCAGACTGCTACAGAATCCACAAACACAGCTTAACCGCAGAAGTGCCAGCAGCAGTCTGGGTCTGCGGAGCTAAAAGGCAGCATTGCATAGCAGTGTCAATGTTTCAATGAACCACGGCATTGGATTTGATAACCAGAACAGTTTTAGTTGATATGATTCTGATTAATTTTGAGTAGGTGTCGATTAGAGTTTGCATTCGAGTGGAGAAACAGGATTTGAATTCAGTGCCAGGAAAAAATGGGGATTAATGTGGCTTGTTTGTCTGGGGTTTAGCTTCTCTGGCGTCTAATGACTGAGCTGCTAACTGAAGCAGGATGAGCTTCAATACATCAACTCTGTTTCCACAAAAAAGTTGGACCATTGATGCTTTTAATCTGAATCCCACTGTGGAGTTTGTGTGGTTGATGGCTGGTTCAGGCAGCCTCACCTGGCCTGAGTCAGGCTGATACAGCCAACAAGGGCGTGGCCAAAACCTCCTTGGAGCACGGTGGCCACCACCTGGATGGGGTCCAATTAAGAACACAAATTGCCCGACCAATGACGTCAATCCCACAGCTTTCCTGCAATCTTTTCCCAACACATGCATGGAGCTTCGTTCAGTCTATGGCATGAAACTGTGTCCTCATATCCCAGGAGATAGCTCAGGGAGACGGTTCTCCTTGGTTCTAAAGGATTCATGCAGAGTCATGAAGAAAAGTAAGAAATCGGTTGAATAAAAACAGCTTGATTGAAGAGGTTCCCGATTAGGGCGTCGCTTTTGACAAAGTTGGTAATGGTATTCAGCAAAGAATGTACAGGAAACCAAGCGCAGACACGGGGGATTATCCTCAATTAAAGTTGCGGCAAGATCATGCATATTCATTAGGTGAGGGGTGTAGCATACTGAGAGTCTGGAACAGAATCCTTTTTCTTTATCGGCCCTCGGCAGCTAATTACCGGCGGCTTTTCACGGAAGACACTGTTTGATCAGGCGCCATATCACCTCCACCAAATGAGACTTTCCCCAAATGTTCTAATCTTCTTCTTTGGATAGCGGTTTGATTAGTAAACACAATAATAGATGTAGCTATTTTAACACAAACAACTCCAACGAGAAAGACTATCCGTAAGGTATTGCGCGCGTGTGTGTGTGTGTGTCTGTGTGTGTGTGTGTGTGTGTGTGTGTGTGTGTGTGTGTGTGTGTGTGTGTGTGTGTGTGTGTGTGTGTGTGTGTGTGTGTGTGTGTGTGTGTGTGTGTGTGTGTGTGTGTGTGTGTGGATAAGTGCAACATACATAAGTATGTGTTTGTTTGGTCAACCTCAATTCTTGCATAAAATATAATTAATTTTACCAAACATATTTTACAGCCTTTTTCATTGTTTTTGTGCAACTTCTCATCACACCATAGAATCAGACCCCAGAGATTGCAGTGTTGTGCGGCCGACCATATACCTGTTTATGGTGGGATGACCAAACTAAAGTGAACCTGAACTAAACCTGTCCCAAAGAATCACCGTTACCACCAGCACTCCAAAAACAGCCCCATGCAAACAGCATCGGAGTGACCTTTAACCAGGGAATGCACAGGAAAACTGGCATGGATGTTCCCGGGCATTCTGCACCAAAGGCTCAACAGCTTGGCGCAAGTGTTGACTAGAACCAAGTTTCCAGAAGCTACCTCATGTGTACACCATTATAAAAGAACATGATGTCCTCTTGGTTCTGAAGCCCTTGACCTGACACACTGGTGGGCCTAGTGTCCAGGCTGTTTCCATACGGGCTTGGCGTGTGGGATGTGTGGAAGAAGTGATGCTGAAATTATATGAACTATTTCCATTGATTCTCAGCAGAGTTCTCTGCCTCAGTAAATCTTCTGCTGAAGATCAACTTCTTGTTAGGCCTTGTTCGTTGGTTTGAAAGTTTCTGTGCCACAGAGTGTATTACGATGGGTTCTTTTGATATGTTTAATGTCTGTTGTCAGTCAATCAACTGTAGGACTAAATTAACAACACTGGAGATATGGTTGGCATTTGCCCTTGTTGGATGCAATACTTTGTCAAGCTGAGATAGTCGATTACATTTACATTCAGGGCATTTAGCAGAGTTGGTTGTTATTCGCTTTTATCCAAAGAGACTGACAACCATTCAAACACATATTGACACACCAATGGCAGAGTCAACCACGCAGGGCGACAGCCAGCTCGTCGGGAGCAGTTAGGGTGAGATGTCTTGCTCAGGGACACCACGACACACAGCTATGACGAGCCGGGGGTCAAACTAGCCACCTTTACCTCATGAGCTAAGCCGACCCCAGTAGATCTGACCTGAGGGGCCGTTGACTTCAGGGAACATTAACATGCCTGGGTTATTGCTATTACTGGGTCTCCCCCCAAGAGGGAAACATGAGTCCGAGACCAAGGCAAACCGAATCATTATCACATAATGTCCAAGTTGTTTGAGGTTCAATGTTGTCCTATCTATAGTATGAACACTGCCTTGCCCGTTTGCCCAGAGGGATTTAACCATCCATGTAGCCGTTCATAATCGACATGCTTGACTGCACTATCTGGTGTGATGCAAAGATATGTGTTACGCGTCTTCTGTGCTTCCACATCAAACTCTGCAACGATACTCGATTCTTTATTCATCAAACGTTACCAATCGCCTCGGTAATTCTTAGACAAATGTGATTTTCCATTTCCGCCGCTAGTCAGCTGTTAAATAGCGGTGGCTAATTTAAATTATGCTCCCTTGCTGGATGGCTCTGTAAACAAAGATGTTTCTCAGGAAAAGACGTTTCCCCCTGCTGTTGGCTGCGTATCAAAATGTGCATCTCAGGCCCAGCAGCGTGTCGGCAGCGATACGACGACGGTGCCAGCTTCTGCTGACGGAACGGCAGGAGAGAACCAAGATGTAAGGATACAGCGCAGCCCCCTTCTCCCACGGCAAATCTGTTAATCCGGTGAGCGCGTCTGGAACTGCACCATAAGACGCAGAAGCTCGATTTAAAGCAGCGTTTGCGATGCAGTAACACCCCGCTTGAATCCACCGATTGCAGAGTACCAACTATTGGGGCGGAATGTGGCTCAGGAGGTAGAGCGGGTGAGCTGGTAACCGTAAGGTTTCTAGTTCGATCCCCGGCTCCTCCTCGCTGAGTGTCGAGGTGTCCCTGAGCCAAGACACTTAACCCTCACTGCTCCCGACGTGCTGGCTGGCGCCTTGCATGGTTGTTGTCACCGCCGTTGTTGTGTGAATGTGTGCATGAACGGGTGAACGTGAGACAATATTGTTCAGCTTTTTGAACGACGACTGGTTAGAAAAGCGCTTTATCAATGCAGTCCATTTACCATTTATGTACATTTGTTAACTCAAACTTGAAACCTTGAGGAGATGGTGTTGGTGGGTTTCTAAGATGGCTCCTGGTGCATTGTGGGAACCCCTATTCCGAAGGTGTGCCCCATAATTCATCCCGTCGCCCCGTGGAAGCAACGGGGAACAGCCATTAGCCAGCAGTCGAGGGCCAACTCTGGGACTTTATGGAGGCCATAACCTCATGAAATTACGTTAGCCATAAGAGTACATTTGGCTGTCGAAGCCGCACAACCTTTTCATTTAGTCTTATCTGTCCTGGCCGCCTCGGCGAGAGATTTAGGGCCCCTGAAACTAATTGGCTGAAAAGATCCTTCCAGCTGCAAACAAAGATGAGTGAAGGACCTGTGTAGTCCTTTTGACCCTAACTGAGTTTACCAGTACAATAAGAGTGGAGAACAAAGCAAAAATAAAGTCCTACAGAAATCGACTACTAGAAGAGAGATAACAAGAGTGGTGGGGAACGAGAGAGTGGAGGAGAGAAGCAGGATTGAAGGCTTAAGTAGCTCTGGGTGCCAGCGGGGGGGCATTGACCCTGGACTGGAGCCCAGCGCTGAGGTCCGCCAGTACACTTACGGCCGTGCTGTGGGAGGCACAGCTCCCGACTCCTCCATCAGTGTGAACCACAGACCAGAACAGAAGCAGAGCTTGAAGTTTGGGTTTGTTTGAGTGTGTAATACAGGTTTGCCTTTGTGCGTTTCTTTGTGTTCTCTGTGTACACACAGGTACACACGATTACTAACAAACAAACACATACGGACACAAACACACACATTGAGTATACAGTGTTTGTTTGTATGCGTTTCATGCTTGTGTGTTGCTGGCTGGGTGGGGGGGAAGGATCCTTTAGAATCTAAAGGATCCCGTATTCAGCTCACCTACCGCTCTTGGATCTAAAACTTTAGATCCCTTTGGATCTAAACTTTAGATCCTAGGATCTAAACTTTAGACCCAGAAGGGGTAGGTGAGCTGAATGCAGATTCCAGCATTCAGAACCAAGATGGCCGCTATAGGAACCCGACGGCTCATTGCTCCGCCTCGAATGCGAGCTGTCTAGAGCACGACGGCGGGGGCTGAGCTCAGCTCGTTCTAACGACCCTCGTCCCGCGGGACGCTGTGTCTGCCTGCCGCTCACAGAGAGTGTACGGTCATTATCTCAAAACTTCAGACGAAGCCGACTCTCCGCCGATGAGCAGGATCAAACACACGCACTCTTGACCTATTCTGGTTATTCCTTGACTTTTTTTGTCTTGTTATTTCTTAAAAGCATCTCTGAGCATCTCTTTTCTTTTCTTCTCAGCATATTTCATAATTAGGAGGGGGGGGGATGGGTGGTTTCGGTTCCCTTTAATAGTGCATGCTTGTATTCTTCTCTTGCTCTTACAGTCGCCGTCTGAGCCGCCCACGTTTCACTTCCCCACTCTCCCACGTTTTTATGTTTGAGATTGAGGGATTGTGTGCCAATGAGTGATGGTGTGTGATGGTGTGGGCGTGGGCGCGAGGGTGCATGCGCAGGATATGAAGTCACCCATTGACACACAGCAGGTGTCCGGGATGACACCTAGACCCCCCCCCCTTCCCTCTCCTCCCCAGCACTCCCCCCTCTCCGCCCTGTCACGGCCTGACAGATTGCACCCCGGGAACACTGGCGGTGTTCCCGGGGTGCAATCACGAGGATGCCCCTCGTCTTTTTAAAAGGTGTTCTGTGATTCAGGGTGCGCTGTCAGAGTGACACGACCTCACAGAGCCAATCAGATTACTGGAGGCGGGACTTGAATCGAGGTATGATGACAGAATCCGTCGGACCACAAAGACCCTTAAGAGGGCCCCCAAACACTCTTCTTCTAGTCTGGGGAATTATAGCTGTGCTATTCAAGCTGTTCTGAAAAAGCAGGAATATCAGCTCGCAAATCAACCACAGAGAGCAACGCCACTTTCAGAATCATTCCCCTCTCCCAGTCTCTGAAAGCCGTCAGATGGATAGTAGACATAGAAATTCAAGATGACCCTCATACTCCGCTTCCATTCGCCGGGCCCCGCAGGGCCTGGGACGGACGGGGTTTTGCTCGAGGCCCCTCAACCCCGTTGGTGAACCCTGGCCCAATCTGTCAGGCAGCAGCCCCCGGTTCACTCTCACAATGGACCAATATTTTGAGGCATGCTGAGGAATATTCAAACAGCCCCTCCTTGGGGCTGAACGTGCAAGGCTGAATTATGCATGTCTCTTGCATGGGAAAGCACAATCTTTGACAGGGCTTTAGGAACACCTTCACGTATTCGGTTATTTGATGAGGAAAAGGATTTCACAGAAGATGATTGGGGCTGATATAAAGGATGACTTAGGGGGGGTTTTCAAACTGGACCCTATTTTCTTCCCCATGATTTTCGAGCGAGAACCCTACAGCTGTAATCTGTAAAAAAAGCAAAAAAAAAGCCTGCAATGTAATCTTTTGGGGCGATACAACATTTCCCTGGTCGATAACTAAAAAATATCCCTCTTTTGGAGACCGTTGGTATACAAAATTAGACTTTTGCGATACAACTGTATACCATCGCAATGCAAGTGACTGTAATTATCTTGCAGTACCTGCTCATATCGAGTTGAATGATGAATGCATGTAACAGATGGCAATAATTACAGGTCTGTGAATGTCGTTCCTCACTATGGATGCAGTAGGAGGACTGTTTGTTGAGAAACGTAAATAGGCTATTGACTCCTCCATTTCCAACCACATGCACAGTGACCCATGGTGACTATGAAAGATATACCTACTTGCGATCCGTTAAACTGATTAATTCCCAGACTGGAGCTGGGAAAAAAAATCAATCTTGGTGAGATTAAAATGAAGGTTGCGTTGCTGCAGGGAAAAAAAAATGGAAACGCGAGTGAGAGTTTGAGAGAGGAGTGTCAGAGTTTGCTGTGTTTCACAATACAAACCAAAGCTTAGTGTTCTTTCCTGCTAAAATGTAACTGAGGATTACGGCTGCATCGTTCATGCTCAATACCGCCTTATTGGATCAATACTGCATCCAAAAATGTGAATGCATTATTCGCTTAGACCCACAATTATCTGAGAATAGGGTCCAGGTGGAAGAATCCTGAAGTATTCCTTCAATCATTTCTGTTTTCCTTTGTTGTCGAGACTGAATACCCCTCCAAGGTTTTACTCGTCATCGGACTGGACTGAAATAACGATTATGCTTTTGCTTTGCAGAACACAAAAGGATAAATAATGGAATGAATAGTTGAGCTATAAAAAGTGTCTGTGTTGTGTTAGACACACAACACGACAGACACATAACTTATGACAAGAAGACATTGCATAAAAGACATAACACATGATATAGATCCATAACACATAACATACACATTACAGAACAAACATATCACACGTAACATATGCATAACATAGACCCACAACATATGACAGACACATTACATAACATAAAACATAACACATGCATAACATGACAGATCCATAACACATGACAGACACATTACATGAGACAGATAACAAATTACACTGACACACAACACAGCAGACACACAACACATCAAATAGACAACAGGCACACTTCACTTGAGCATGTATTTGTAGGCCTATACGTTTGTCTTCGCCAAGAACATTAAGACAAAAACAAGATGTAATGTTACTGGTTCTGCTCCCCCCAGCCTCAATTTAAATGGTCTAGAACCGCCACAGGTCAGCTGTCAGTCAATCAGTTAGCCCGAATCCCGTTACTTCATGTCCGTCATTCAGTCATTGAGGACCATGAAGGCTTGTGTCTACATTATGGCCGGAGAACCACTCAACTAGATCTAGACAGATCCAGTACACGGTCCAAGTGGGAGAGCAATTCTTTCCACTCAACGGTTCACAACAGAGTTGGCCTTTACAAATCTACCTGGGCTGTTTTTGAGCTGCAATTTTCCACTCTAGGTCGGTCATCTGCGTGTTTCCGGTCGCTGTATGAGTAACATGTTTTCCATGCCTTAAAGCAACACATGAACTAAATATCCACTCACTAATCAACCGACTGTGATCGGTTGGTTTGCATTCGAATCTGCGAACTACATGGTGAGCTGTTTCCAGGCGCACCATCAGGGGTGCAAGCCAAAAGTACCAATACACCAGCACACCCACCCAGGGCCGACGGACTGCGGGGGAAAGTGAGGCAGTCGTGGGGGGGCCCAAGGCAGAGGGGTGGCCCATGGCAATAAAAAAATAAATAATAATCTGTTAAATTATCCACCAGCCCATAGTGTTAGGAGTCGCACACAGCCACGTCCCCCCCCCCCCCCCCCCGTCAGCAATTGCTCTCTACCCCCCCCCCCCCGTCAACAATTCAGCGCAGGGGGCTGGTAGGGGGAATTCGGGGAGGGGGGGGGGGGGCCCCATCAGTACCTCTTGTATCCAGGGCCCAGGATTTGGTGCAACGGCCCTGCACCCACCCACCCACCCAGCCCCCCCAAGAAGGATGCGGCCTCGGGCCTCAGGATATCAAAACCGGCCCTGCTGAAAAGTGGTTCTGCTTGGCCTTAATACTCATACATTTGTAGGTACAGCAGCCAACGGTGGCTGTCTCATTTTCTCCTGGGCTTGATGTGAGCTTCAATTAAACACGCCCCCGGTAAAACGCAGTATCCGAGGTAGCGAGCCTATTAAACCAATTACCTCCATTTGATCCATGACTAGCACCAGGCTAAGCCCTTGTTCCGTGTGATCAGCTTCAGTAACGACATATTGGCTCAGATTCTCTCCCAGCCTGTCCCCACCATGTGCGATTTAATTCCGGCTTTTCTCCAAGAAGGTGGGAGTTGCAGAATTAAGAGAGAACTAGGGATTTGGAAGTAATTGTGTAAAGCTCTTCGAGAGCACGCCGAGAACAGCATAGAGGAGGAGGAGGAGTGCCGTGGTCGCGCGGAGACGGTACATCAAAACCAGATCCGCTATCAAAAGGGAATCCAAGGATAACTAGAGGCAATGCCCCTGTGGGCCTTACCTTCAAGTCCTGAGTGCGATATGCCGTTTCAACTCCCTGGCACACAGGAAATCAAGTCGGGGGGGAACCACTGAGCGCAGTGCTGCAGGATTCACCGTCTGCCAGCGTCTCCGTAGGCAGGGTGCGTGAGGGGTTTGTGTTGAAGCCTAAAGCAGAACTCAGGCTCAAGCGAGCGGCTCACTGGGTAGTTGGGATGTTCGGTTGCACAACAGCTGATTTTAGTTTCGAGGTACGGGTTCACTCGACCTCAGGATGGGCCGACCCCGGAAAAAACAGCGCTCATGACGGGCTTCAAAGGGCCTGGCGAATCCATCACCCCCTTTAAATGGGATCGGTCAGGGAATTCCAGAGCCTTTGTTGCTATTTCGGTGCTTTTATTGGTTGAAGCCGAGTTGGTTCGTTTGCGCTGCGTCACCATGTTGAAGTCAAGTCGACACCATAGCTTTCACCAGACAGAAATGACAAAAATGAGAACATGTATTGATCTAAGCCTATTGAATTTTGAAGAAAGGTGAAGCTGCATTTGTAGTTCAGCCTACTGTAGTTGCATACTGTGAACATGCATGAATTTGCATTACACAACAATGTTAATAAACTATATTAACATTAATCTCGGTTTAATCTTCAGTGATTTTATGCCGTGAGCCCTCGTGGAGCATTATAAAAGCACAAAAGACGCCAAACCGAAACCCAAAAGCATGCAGTGTACAAGTAGTCTAACAGAGGGACATGCCATTATGCCCTCGTTCAGTTGAGACAAACTTGTATAAGTGCTTTTACAGAAATCGCCTATTACCTCAATTTATCCCCGTTCAGTCGATCGTTATTGTAGAAAAGGGAGTAAAACAACAAGGAGGTAAATTGCCTGGAATACAATCGTTTTTGATATAATCGTTTAAAGTAGATTGTTGCCATTATCTCAAACCCAATGAGGATGAGTTGCCATGGTAACTGAACTGTGACACCAAAAAAACGGTTTGAATCCTGACCAGGTCACTCTTCAACATAACAACCTGGTGTGAGTCACGTACGGATGTCTTTCGGAGAAACAGGTGATCCAAACATGTTGCGTTGTTAAAACAAGTGGTTACGACCTCATACCATGCCAAATAAATGTAGTTATAACCCAGGCCGTCCCATTAATACTTAGGTGGTAGAAGTACTAGCGTCTCAACGTAGCATCGTGATTCCTCCTGAATCGCCTACAAGAGCTGCCTCGTGGAGGAATGGGATTCCAAGTCCTCTTAATGGGTTTCCAGAAGGGACAATGAAGTAAAATCATCCGCTAATCTAATTCCCGTCAGGGAGTTGTGAAGCAGGACAAGGACAATTAGGTCAGTGTAACTTATTTAAAGAACTTCCGAGGACCATTTCATTGAGCAGCCTGGTCTTTATAGCAGCCAACTCCATATTCATATCCCGAGGAAGAATCCCAGCTTTGTGTAAAAATAGCTTTGCATGTGCACATGTTGATGTTCACACTTACAAGTGAACACATGCTTGATGCATACAAAAGCTCGAGAGGATTATACGTGTTTTGTATGTGTCTGCAATGCACTTTGTGATATGAATATGCATTTCGTGTGTGCATACGTGTATGTTTGTGTAAGCTCATGCATACATGTGTGTGTTTCTGAGTGCGCACTTTGGTATTCCTATGAGAGAACAGGTGTGGCCCCTGCCTGTTAATGGCTGAGTTTAATCTGTATGCAATATTCTACTTTAAGGAGCCAACGCCAGCTGAAAAAGGAACCCGAGAGCCAAGAAGCAGTGCAGATCGTCATCTTACCACCCGTGAGCCAGGCCAACAGAGAAGCAATCAGCACACTATCGTCTACACTGAACTGAATCGAATCAGAGGGTAGATTGTTGCTTTTAAAAAGGTGCTGTAGGTCAGGTCCATACGCTCATTCTTAACCCACCAGGGCATGTCCTCCCTGATTTGGCTCAGGAAATCCACAGACAAGACGGCAGAGAAACACAGCTCGGGAATAGACGTTTTTTTTGGGGTGGTCCCACTTGAAATTCTTTATCTCGTCCGCTCTCGTCTGCCGTCTCTCTCTCTACAACGCTCGGATCTGGATGTCTTTCATGTGCTGATTCAAACGGAGGGGTCGAAGACAGCGCGGGCCCATGCAACAGCGAGCCCTACGACACCTCTCATGGGCAGTGTCAGCTTCCAGAGCGACACGGCACTGAAGCGCAAGTGTCTCCCTTTCAAAGTGCACGTGGACATCATCGCTGTCGTATTCATGTCACTCTGAAAGCGCTCGTCGTTCCGGCTGTATGCACGGGCCATGGAGTCACCGTGGGGCACTTGAATGCTTCACGAGTCAGAGTGGATCCTCTCCTCCATAGGGAACGTCCACCAGGGTAACACTGACACTTGTGGTATTTTTAGCTCTGCCGTAGAAAATCCCCACGGCCTTCTCGGCATTATCAATTGAGGCGATGGAAGTCCTTATCAAAGTATAGTTAAAGAATCATGACTTCTCCCCCACTGCCTCTCTGCAACCTCTGGCCTCCGCCGTTGCATATGACAGGATGCAGACATGGTGCGGGGATGTTTTATGTCTAACTAGCTGTATCAACATGCCCCGGTCTCTTATATAATACAATCCGTTTGGGAATCAAATCATGGATTACCATAACATAACAAATCATCGACTCGCATAATTTAAAGGAAAGCACACCCTCTATACTTCATATTACGAACGTTCTACACCTGATTAGATTTCAATTTCCTGGAAAAGGGTGTTCTGGCCTTCCACTCACATCTATGCATCTTAATGCGCTGCGTTTAAAAATGCCAACAGACAGCTCAGTGCAGCGGACTGGATGATGAAACACGGTTATCTTAATAGTGCACTGCCGGGCTTTTGTTCTGCGTGATGGGGAGATAGAGGTGCTGAACGGCTGGTGTGAGGTTCCATAAGGCATCGGTTGACACCGCAGTACAGGTTGTTACAGTGTGCCGTCGTACCAACAATTATGTTTGTGAAGAGGACACAACGGTCTGTTTGAATTACACATCATTAGTCATGCACCGTCTTATCTAAGCTATCTTCGTTGTGCAAGGGGAATGGGTTAACCTAGTTATTGTTAATGGTCGTCACTTGATTCTATGAACAATCCTTACTGTACCGAAAGATATATTATTGTTTCACCTTCTTCTGACAAAGGTACTGCAAGTCACAAATGTACTGTATTGTAAGTCACTTTGGATAAAAGCATCTGCTAAATGTAAATGTCAACATTATCACAGAACGTTGCAAACTATTCACCATGGGGAGTGAAAGAGTGAAACGCTCTGATTCATGACAAGAAAAGTCATGGAGATGGTATTCAGGTTATCAGACCATTTTCCCACATTCTTTGTATTTTTTTTGGGATTCTTTTTTGCAAAAACTATTATTTTCAATCTGATAACCATAAATTGCTTCTGTCCTCTAGCGCCGAGCCCTTTGGAGCCATTTAAACTTCTGTTTGTTTCAGTGGATTACAGGGAGCAAGCTAGGCCTTCATGCTAGCGCTAACCTAATGGCTGGTTGCTCAGAGGCTGGGGCGGTGTGGTGGACAGGGTGAACCAGGATGTTAGGCTGTTCAGTGAG
>NC_044065.1:3434735-3489735 GCF_902167405.1 Gadus morhua | reverse complement strand
TCAGCGCAGGAATTAGCTGGTGTTGTTTCCCTTTCAGTTGTGCGTATTTTTAGAGGGCAGTCTTTGTGTTGCTTGCGATGCATTACTCAACCCCGTCCCTCCTTGCACGACACACACATCAAATGGATATTTTCTTGTGGTGTGTTTAGCTGTGGTTCATTTAGAGTCTCCTTGATATTACACTGTGGAGATACGTCTCAAATCCCAACTTCACCAAACAATACAGACCTGTCATTTGAGGATGACCCCCAACAACGGGTTTAAGTACCCTTATTACCACCCGGAATGCTTAGGAAACACGTCTGGCCTATACTTTAACGTTTTACAAAAACAGATTCATGTTTTTCCCCGAAGGGTTATAGTTCCTTAGTATCTGACAACAAAACAACCCAAAAACAGCTCTGATTACCCTCGTGCTGCAAACCACTATTTCCTGAAGCGAGGCTGCCAAATTCCAGGGCTGCATGTCACCTCATTTGTTTTTCCACAACAGTTTGGTCTGGAAGTGTGCACAAGAAAGGGGCAAGGCTAAGGCCAGCAGCCAAGCACAGGTCCCATGAGCCTCTGTGCTGCTATCTTAATCACAGACGCTGGAGCCGTCAGAAATGCAGGGTTTTGGCCTTTCTGGGCCAGCGTCGATACTTTGAGGTCGATGACCCCCTTACCTTAGGGCGTTGATTTCTCACAAACCTGGGAAACGTAGCTTTGCAATTCCCATCGAACTATTTTTATTGTGACCGAGCACTAACTTGTACAAGCTAGCACATAAAAAGGTTGTCTACTAGGTCAATAGGTTGTATTCTTCTTCTTTGTTGAATAGCCGCAGTGGGTCTCGATGCATTGCGGACAAGTTAAATCAGTTACATTTCCGGATACGCCTGTAGCGTAGAGATCCACTGCGACACTCAAAGTGACACTCTGATGCAAAAGTTTGCGTTCGCCTTTAGACCACTACTTTAGACAAGTTATTGAGAGTCAATCGAGTCAAAATCTCACTAAGAATTCCAACTGAATGATCTCATCTTAGCCTCAGTTGAGGTGTCCTGAGCCTGGTTTTCAAACTCAGTTTAAAAAATCAAACCAAAGCAAAGCACAGCCCAGAACTTATACAGTCAGTGCAGACACTCGCACTGAGAGAGCATGATGTTTGCATAAGCATGGCAAGTAAGTCAGTGGTACTGTCCAAATGCTCTTCTTCCCTTTGTAATACTCCTTTAGATGTGGTCTGTTAGATGATGTGCTTGGCTATCCCTGCATCCATTAATACGTGTCAGTGTTTCTTCAACATCCTGCTTTCAACGTCAAACCTGTCACCGGTGAACCTTTCTGTTGCATAAATCTTTCATAGGCTGTCGTTACAGGGTGCTGCGTCATGTACGCTAGACACCCAGCACTCTGTACGGGGCGTTCGGCTGCAGCAGCAAATGCAGTGTAGGAGTGGGCTACTTTGACTGCTGTGATTGCTTATCAGAAAGGAATGGACGGAAGGACTCATCCAACCAAATTGCATCATGCATTCTGATGAGGGCTGTGGACGGCCCAGCAAGCTATTCTTGTGAATGACTCAAATACCTTTTTTTTTTTTTTTTGCCTCTACCAAAGAGGTGCCGATTGACAACCGTGAGATTATCCAGTGTAGTTGTAAGAAAGCAATCAAGGACAGGCTTTGACAAGCAACTGCTGAGCGGGAATTCTGGTGAGGTTGAGGCAGTGAATCTCCTGCCAAGCTACAGGTCACTGCTCGTCCTAACGGCGCATAACAAAATAAGGTGGATTTTTATCGGCCCGCCATCTGTACTTAGTCATGTATTCCATTATGGTTGACAACACCTTCTTGAGAGCTGATGGATTTATATTGCGGTGCGAGGGTGGCAGACCGTTTTCTGTCTCCACTAAAGGCTCTGATAAAGTAGTTTCTCGTTCTGCTACTCAACGATACGACGGCGAAATTTCCTCTTCATGAAAACCATTTTGCACAAGGTTTGAGTGTCTACAGAGGGTTACAGTCGGATTGTAGGAATAGCCTAAATGTTGCCTCTTCTTAATGGCTTCATCGTATTGCTGTAAGGCAATCCAATTTTCTGATCTTATTCGACGGTTCTGGCTTAGTGAAGTGAACAATTAATGCCCCCATTTGCTTCCTCTTCACATCACTAATGGTCACTTTGTGGCCATTAGTGATGTTATCTTAAAGGCTGATTTGTGAGACTACTCCGGGGCCATTCCGTTGTAGTACTAAACACTCAATTAGATTTTATGTCATCATCAATAGTCATCTACAAAGTACAGAGGGACAAGAATAGACGGGAATGGTCACATCACGAACGTTAGGGCAAAAGAAAGATTTGAGTCAGGATCCCTTGCTATATCATTCTAAACAACTGACTGCAGTCTAATTCATATATTTTTTTGATATACTATGAAAGGAACATATTCATCCCCCTCCCCCCTTAAAAAAAGGTTTTTACATCCTGTCATTCCTAAACACCGGTCCATGGCCTGGCTCTCTTTTACTGCGCTGTAATACCTTAGGTTAGCAGAAACACAGTGGCGGTGGTGTAGCTCTTCAGGGCTCTAGGATGAGTCTTCCAGATGTCACCCTAATGGACCTCAGCACCAACCAGAGGGGGAAACCCCGGCGTTGTACATCACCGGGAGAGGCAGAGAAGTATTCCTCTCCCCATTACTCCTTCCGCAGTGCGTTCCGGGAAAGCCGGGTTCCATCACAGCGGACTAACTTGCAGCGGCTTTTTCTTTCTCTTCAAAATAACTGACAAGTCACCGTGCTCCCCTCTTGATAAGGGCAAACGTTTGCATGTTAATATTCTCTCAGATCCATAAACTACTGGCACACACTTGCTGATCGGTCTTGTATTCATCGAGGGGTGAAAGGTCGCTGTTGGATTCAGTTTAGCAGAGAGGGTTGGCATGCCTCAAATTGCTGCTGTCGTTCACTTCCCCTCAGTGGGCAGCTCAGAGAAGCATATTCTCTACATATGTTATTCTCATTCATTTGGGTTCCCGATTGAGTGTCACTGCAGCTCAGTGTCTCTGACAACATTAGCCTTTACACCCTAAGCAAAGGCAGCAGTCTGGATAAGTCCTTCCCCTAGTGTCTCTCTGGCTCTCGCTCTTTTGTGTGTGTCAATGATGGTTGGTTCAAGCAGCCTCACCTGGCCCGAGTCCTGATTCCGAGACTGATTGGGGTCTGGGGCCGGGTGAGAGTGCACACCTCTTGTGCATAGCGCAATCAAACTGCACCGGTTAAACCTGAGTGTGGCACCTAGGTCGCGTCTAACCCGAACATTGCGACAATTGTCTTTGCAATAAACGACCACCAAAGCAGGCTGAATAGGAAAGGTTCAAGTAAATACGTTTCAGGCTCAAATGCACACTCAAATTACAATGTTTAAAAGTAAGAGATTGAGACACTGAAAACCGAATAAATATGATATAAATCTTCTTTATTACGGTCAGATCGTTTAAACTATTTAATTCAAGCTTTAACCTTCAATGAAGTTCCTTAAATCATTTTAATTATTAATTAAATGGGTAATTGTTGAAACCCCCTGAGATTCCCACAATGTCAATCGTGGGAGCAATTATTTTAAGTTTGGAAGATGCTGGAAAAGAAAATTGTAATTAGAACTTCAAATCGGTTTGAATCAGACATTAAAGATTACGATTTGGGAAAAGTAAGACAAATGTCGCCGTCCGGAGTGCGAACAGAGACCAGTAGAAGTATGGGTAAATTTTCCAGCTTGAGAACATGTTGAGGGACATGGAAAATGTGACAGTTTGTTGCAGAATTTGTGTTTCATATGCATTTCTTTTTTTTTATGCATTGTTTTTAAACTGTATTTGCTGAACAAATATGTTTGCCTTTCAGTCGCATTTACAGTCACATTTACATTTAGGGGCATTTAGATCTTAATCACAGACGCATTTAGACGCTTTTATCCAAAAGTGACTTAAAATAAGTACATTTGTCAGAAGAAAGAGAAACCACAATATATCGCAGTCGGTACAGTAAGGACGTTGGCATGCTGGCATGGCTGCATTCCAAACCTATTGACTCTCCCAGCAACCCACCGGTACCAGCCTGCAGTCTGTAGTATTCCCATTCCCAGCAGTATTGTGTGAGCGAATGGAACAGCTCCACCATACGAGCCACTGCGTAGGTGGGTGTTTCTATTCTTAGCAGGCCACTGCATGTGATGACAGGCTCTCTGAGCATCATGTGTTGCCTATCGTGTCAACACTAAAGGCATATATAAAACAACTGCATAGCTAAGTGATTTTAGAATGAATGTGAAAAGGTTTAGCGACTTTTTCAATTTTACTTAAGAATTAATCATCAAGAGCAACTGATTTTTTTTCCTTGTACATTATTTATTAAGGGTTAGGTTTTTTTAATGGTGGCAGCTGTATACTTTTGCCTTTGAGGTTGAAAACGATCCAATTTATGCTTTATTGCTTCAAGGGGCAATGAATCCACGCTGAATTTGATTCATCTTTAATTCCTTTGTAAAAATAATTCCCTTTTTTGGAATGTTTGTTTTCTGGTCTGTGGTCGGTGGCAGGACGTTACATGCTCGTACAAAAAAAACCTCAGTTCAGTCATATTGTGTAAGGCTTGCCCTCAACGGCCCAAGCACTTGAAATGCATTGTGACCCCTAAGTACATAGCAGTGTTCAAAGAGGTGTCTGAAAGACGGCGAATCTGTGTTTGTTTGGCCAAAACATGTTCAGAGGCGGACTATATGAGGTATGGCTCAAATAAAACGGCATTCGGAAAGCTACATCCGCTCTGGGACAACCATTAATTCTGAAACGGCTTTATTTCCGTTCCATCTTTATGGCTAGTAATCCACCACGTTTTCCTGTGATTTGGTTGCAGCCGGAGCCATTTATAGTGCACTGAGGGTTCACACACATTCCTGTGCTAACAGTAAACATTCCCTCTGGATTAATTACCTGCTGCTGGGCCAAACTCTGTGGGCCGCCTGGCCGACTCAGGATCATAGGAGGCCGATTGTCAGGTCGGGTAAAGGAAAAGGGGATCTGGGATCAGGCACTATGATACTTGCAGAGCATCTGGGGTTGAGGTGGCACAGAGTCTGGACCGGAAACACAGACATGTCTGTGTTTCCTGTTTCGGCGAAGGGATACTGTACCAAAGAGGAACTCTTCTGCAAGTGTAAAGATGGGGCTTTCTAACGAGGATTGCAGGAAGCATATTTAACATGGCAAGTCTACATGGTTTATTTGAAACCTTTGCTGAAACTTGAAAACCTGTCTCCAGGCATGTTTTTTTTTTGTTTCACCTTCAACGGTAAGTATTTCCTTGTTCCGATGAAGCCAGAGAGAGTGAAACCCACATTTTCGCCCACATTTGAGGTAGTCTGCGATCTTTGAGGCTAACGAAAAGGTAGATGAATTTGTTTTTACACCATTTCCATCCAAGTTTCCATGCATCGTGGAAGAACTTGTTTGTGGTTTTTCCCTCGTTGTAGATAGCAGATATTTTACCAGCAAATGGTGCAGGATGTGGTTGGGTTAGAGTTCATCTTGTGGGTGGCAGCCCACATTTCTGGCACTCTTGATCGCGCTTCGGGGTGTGAGGGACTGATTGGCACACACTTCACTAATTTCAGGAAGGCCCGATCCTCCCACTCGCCTGATGGAAGTGAAGTCACTCACCACCACCCACTCATCCCCTGCTTCACTACCCTAGAGTGGGGGGATTTAATAGCCCTCAGGCCATTAAGCTGTAGCTCTATACGTATTCAGTCAAAGCGTGTTTCAGGAGCAAAAAGAAAAGGGTTTTGTTTCGCTTTCCTTTTATTTATTTATTAATCAATGTATTTATTTGGTCATTTATGCATTTCTTTTTTTTTGGGATAAAAACAACAATATGCAAATATAAAACCAAGTCATTTCTACAAAACATATTCGCTGGTGCACTAGTTTCTGGGATAATAGTTGTGTATAAGTTTGGGATTGGTTTATAGACAAGTCTTCTCCCACTGAATGATTTATAGCCATTTTTCGCATATGTCCCTCAAACTCACTCCTTCATTCACTGAAGAGCTCCTCAATTATTAATTGTATTAGAGATGCTTCTATCTTGGCAAAAAAATATTCCTCACCTATCTTCAATCAGTCTTTTTTATTTATTTTTTTTGACGGACAGATTTAAGGACGATTCTTTTGACCTTTCACCATGATTTTTTGTTGCATTTCTTTATACACTCTTGAACTTTTGGATTTAATTCAGATTTGAGTATCCAGGCTTGCATTTTTGTCTACATGTGATTCAGTATTTCTTACTCAGTGCTGCATAGAATACGAATTTGCCTAAAATAAAATAATGAAATCTGCTATTAAGCCTGGCAGCCATTTGTTCATCTAATGAGTTTGTAAAAGAACAAAGCAATGAGCAAAGGATATAGGAGATTGCATACATATTAGAAAAATGAGTTTTAAATTTGAATAAACATTTTTAATCTAAAGCCCCTTCTTCTCATAAAGGCCAGCGGCTCCTCGTTCAGAATCCAGTTTATTCCGACAACCTTCACAACCTACACACCACTATAACCAATCAATAATTGATATTGCCAATTCATTTTATGATCCCCTTATTAGCAGCTCTGTTCACCTAAGCCCGAGGCTGCCAAAGAAATTACAATAATGAATAAAATATATGGTGGGTCGAGTGCTGAACGTATAGCCCCCCCCCCCCCCCCCTCCCCTCGCTCAGGGGCTCCTTATGAATCCAGGTCATCACCGGCTCCCTGCCACGCGCTAATGGCAGATTAAACTGTCCCGGTCAGACCTAGACTGAGTACCCCCAGCCCATTCTGCCGCCAATTTGAATTCGCCCTTCAGAAGGGGGGTCTGGAGCGGGGAAATACATTTCTTTCTGCTTCCAATACGCTTTTGAAGGAGCCAATCCTTCCACCGAGCTGGCTTCCACCAAGCTGGCTTCACCCCAGGCGCGTTTTTTGGCCGGTTTGACGACAATGACGACAGGGAAGCGACGGCACGCAGCAAATTGCTTCGAGTCATTTGAACTAGGCCCGTTGGTCACGCCTCTTGTGCTGAAGTGAATGCCGGCAGCCTCCCCAGATCAACGTGCAATCTACGATTGATCTTCTTGGCCTGGCAATAGCCAGGCTAGGTCCCGACCCAAAGACCGGCGCGTCTTTGGGTCTGACCCCATTCCAGCCTGAGGCGGTGTTGGGCTCTCCTGGAGATGAGGTCAGGGGGGACATGGGAAGTGTATGGGGGGGGCGGGGGGGTTACAGTGCTGGGTGGGGGAGAGGGTGGGGGCGTCCTTCTGGAAAGATGAAGAACGAGAGTACCTTGAACCAGAGTGAATATCGATCTTCTCCGTCATGCTGGTGTTACAAGAGCATGATTTACATCATTGGACATGGCCCCGGGACCCCAAAGAGGGGGGGGTGGATGGTTCCGGAGACAGGACGGGGTGGTGCAAGGAGCAGGGGGCTACGAGGCTAAAGCAGGGACATCCGATGGCTGATAAGGCCCCTTCCTTCTATAAATATCGATTAATAAACTCGCGGCTGCTGCGACCCCATTTCCCGTCGCTTGTTTGTTGCGTTGTGTTTTTTCCCGCTCCACTCACCCCGCCGTAGAGCTTTCATTTTACGCCTCGACGGTTATCGTCTTATCAGGTTTTTCACCCTCCAGGATGTGTTTCCACAAGCGAGGGCGGTTATTGAGTTAGGATCTGTTTATTTTTAATTAGACGGCCCCATTGTAAGATGGCTGGGGGTGGCTGGGTAGGGGGGTGGGTGGGGGGGGGGGGGGGGTAGAGGACTGGGTGGCGGTTTTGGGAACATTCCCTTGTGTTCAGTCCTGTCGTCGCCACAGCTGCCTGATCCAGCGCTCGCTGGGCGGTCACAGGGTACTGGGAACGTCCCACGGCTGTGTCCCCCTGTTCCGGTGGCCCCGCGCTGAACTTTAATTACTGTGAGTGGCCTTGCGGAAAAGCATTTTTCTCCCCTCCGCCCCTGCCTGCTCTGTGCTGACACGGTGGTGACACCGACAAGTCTGTGCTCCGAGGTGGTCCCTCCGGTCCTTGTGGGAAACGTTAAAGAAAGTATAAATGTCCTTATGTCCTTGGCAATGATAGAAAAAATGAAACAGATGATTGAAAATAACATGGGATCAGCATATTTTTTGATGAAAATATGTAGTATGATCGTTCTTTCAAATTACATGGATCCTGTAAATAGTGGCCCTTCAGGCATTCCATCAGTTGTAAACGCTTTCCAACGAGCACTGTACACGTTTGTTTATAAATTGTTTACTATTTACATATTTATATTTGCATATAAACCACGGGATATATGCCGTGATACGCCAAGGACCGGACAACCATCTGGTTGTCCGTCTAAAGTCAAAGGTTGTGAGGCATGGCTTTACTTCTGTCCCTGCTTCCCCGGTCATACTTCCTGTGTTCTTTAGATTTCAGTTCAACAGGCCACCCATTTTATTCATTGGAAATGTCCAAAACATGCAGAGGAAGTGCAGATGAGCTGCTCCTTCCAAACAGGGACTGTATCGGAATATCCGAGTACAGAAGAAATTGAGGTTTCACAGGCGCAACACATCATTGGCCAAGTCAGCTTGGACTTGTACTGTACAGGGCCCACTGTCTTACCTGATGAATCTGGAACCCTTCTTCTGTTGTGTTTGCTGTGATATGTTGTGATAGATTAGCACTCAGTGGCCCACAGGGCCGTATAACTAGAGTGCTTTCTTTGGAAAGATTTGTTCAGTGTGTCAGGAGAGTTTTCAACAGTACATTTCCACTGGGTCGCTGAAAAACAACTTTGTGACAGACTGGGTTATCCCTTTTTTTATTTTTCAAAGTCTCCTCAGTCCATTATTTCACTCCACTATTAAGTGATTCCTTTTTATGATTCCCTTGCGCAGTGCAACTCACATTGTTATAGGGTGGTGTCAACACGGCTATGCAGCCAAGTGGAACCTCCCGTTTGTATTAATGGGAGTGGATGACAGCTTGTCAATGTTAATAACAGTGGACTAATATGCATAGAGCAGTGCTCTTACTACTGAGGCCACAGCGATTAATAATGAATGCCTCACATTCAGCCAATCGCACACACACCGAAACACACACACGCACACACAATGTCAGCAACCATCAGCTCAGGAGGAACGGGATACAATCAGCGAGCCCTTCAATAGCCAGAAGAACGACCCTACCTCCGGAGATAAAGTCTTCGATTCCTATAGAAAACTGCTCAGCTTTGCTGTAACCAAACCACATTATGCAGTATGAGAGCTTGAGGCCGTATTTCACTTCTGCGTAGAACACCCACGGTCGGGGTCCCTGCGACGGTGCTTTCATTTAAATTTCTGCAGCCCGACTTGCGTGCCACTTTCTGCCACTTTCGTAGCTTTCTGCTACGAGAGCCACGGCGCCCGAGCCCAAACCCAGCTTTGGGCGTCCACAAACCAACTGATTTGGATTTCAAATCAGCTCTTGTAAATTATATGCAGTCGTTTATTTACAACGGAACATTTATCTCAATATGCAACGAAGTTTCTTAGCCCCCCCCCCCCCCCCCCCCCCGGGTACTGTGCCCCGGACGCAACGGCCCCCGGTGTGATTAACCCGTGCATTGGGTTCCTAGCAATATGGATTTAGGGCTTCTTCAGAGTATTGATTTGTAGCGACAGAGCCATCCGTCATTGAGCCTTTCGGCCCAGCTCAGTCACTGATAACCTTTACTCTATACGATGTTGGTTGCAGGTTTAGGCACGCGAGGTAAAACAACACTAAGTTACACTGCAATAAACTATACTGGTATTAGAGATCCACTATAAAAACCATGCTGTTTTGCCGTTACTTTAATTTGGTTAATTTAAATTTAAGATAAGTATAAATCTTTACTGTATTTGTAATTTGGTTAGTTCTAAAGCCCAGCAGCAATGTTTTCATGATTACCACAACACTGCAGGGTCTGTAAGAATTTAGGGATATTTTAAGTATTCTCTGTAGGGGAAAAAGTCGAAACTAATTCATAGTTATATTCCTGAATTTCAATGAATGTTGTGCTGTGCCTTTTTATTAAAAACAAATGCCATTTCCAGCATCTCATATCATTGTTTAATGTGGAATATATACAAGAAAGAGCTGAGGCCCTGGGGAAATTGTTAACTATTCCTGTTGGGCAGAGTGTTGTCAAGAAGTGATAGCATATCTGAAGTAGTGCGCTTGCTGCGGTTCCCATCCAAGAAAAAGCTTTTTATTTATGCAGAACTCATCAGTAGGGATTATCTGTGACCATATTACTTTAATGATATAGCTGCGTCTACTTTGTCACAAACCTATTAAATGCAGAATACAAGCAAGAACTTTTGTAGGAAATAATCATATCAAATAAATCAATATTGATGCTTCCAGGGCACCGAAGGAAGGTCACTGAAAATGCCTCCACATTCATTCAGCTCGTAGTTTTCTATTTATTATTACTTGTTTTTATTTTCGCAGTCTGTGCTGCCTCAGTCAGTATGATGGACAGGCCCTTTTGGGGAACTTGCTTGTCTCAGGGAATAGATTGTATTGGTACTTGCTATGCCCCCGTCTAGTGCAGAAAGAAGTTGTTCTGTGTCTGACACAAACGACATGATGATGTTGCATCGACACGTCTTTAAGAGAGGACAAAATGTCGGCGAGGAATCGGAATGGAAGAGAAACGAGAGAGTTGCCAATTAGCGGCTGGCCATTTGGATTTTTCGTGAGCACTGGCAGTGCTGAGATGGACAGGAAGCAGCAGACTAGAGCGGAAGGCGTTACACAAGCTGCCTGATTGCTTTCTTTAGTCCAACACACATTTTGACTGACAGGAGAGAGAGACGCGACGTGTGAATGTTTCTCTAATGAGCCGTGAACAAAACACTGTGAAATGAAAATATACGGAAATCTGTCAGCTTAAACCATCTCAGCCAGGTTGATCGATTGAGTAGACTAGAGTACAAGGGCAGCCCATAATCACAGCTATAGTCGCAAAAAAGGCTTCATTTTGCTCTCATTGTCTACGTACAGCACTTTACGGAGGACTATAAACCGGCCTTAAGCCCCCTTAATGGCAAGGACTGTACCCCAAAATACTGCTTTTTTGGGGGTACAGAGAGCTTGAGAAGGAACACAGAACAGAACTCCTCCATGGATGGGGAGGAGTGCAATAGATGGAAATGAGCCGAAATTTTATGGTAACGTGAAATCTAGCAGAAATAACGAACCAAGAAGAGGAGGTCCATCTCACAGGCGAGCTTGAAATAATTCTGTATGGATCAGCTTTTGCTTCAATAACAACGCAGCTTTATAATATTATTCTGATGCTGCCATCTTGGCCTCTCTTGTGAAAGAGGTGTTGAATGTCAATGAGGCCAACCTGGTTTAAATAAAGGTTAACAAAAAAAAATGCTTCACACCCGAGATATCAGAAGATTCAATCCTCTTTTTCTGTTTGCTGTGACTTCATTCGTTTTGTTGGTTGCTCTTCGTCTTCCGTCTTTTTTTCATTATCCTCGCTGCGTCCCAGTAAATGTCACACGACCTCGGGGCAGCGCAGGTCATTGACTTCTGAGATGACGAAGGACACCCAGGAGTTCAGTCGATACCTGCTGGGATGCCTGGGCCAGCGTTTGAGCTTTCAAGTACAAACACTCAACGCTCCGGAAGGAAACCGGGCAGAGCGGCGTGTGCGGTGGGCAGAGCGGCGTGTGCGGTGGGCAGCCACTTCGCTCCCCTCGGCTTGAGAAGCTTGAAAGATGAGTGTGAAAATGACTGGATGAAAATATTGTCTTAGATTCCTATAGAGAACAGCTCAGCTTTGCTGTAACCAAACCACATTATGCAGTATGAGAGCTTGAGGCAGTATAACACTTCTGCGTAGAACACCCACCGTCGATGGGCCCTTCGACGGCGCTTTCATTTAAATTTCTGCATTCCCACCTCCTAAAAACCAATAACCCCCCAAAAAAGTCCCAAGTCCAAAAGCTCCACCGAGTCATTTATTCTCCCACCAGTGTGTTAAGCAATGCTTCATTTGTGCAATAAGCAAAGTAACTTTATATTTCTATTTAACTAGCTACCGTCTATATTCAAAATCATTTGGCCTTCCCCCATGACTTCCATAAAAATAATTAGGAGAAAGGACCGGTTCATTTATAATCAAAAAGAAAAAGACAGCCACTTGCAGAGTCCATTCAAAACAGCATATCTCTCTTTCTCTCTCTCTCTCTCTCTCTCTCTCTCTCTCTCTCTCTCTCTCTCTCTCAGGCAGACTTGAGCTTTTTGATGTATTGGAAGCTCGGGGCCCTCACCGTGGGGGGCTCCTCATTACCTTGGTGCCCGACTGCTGGGGGTCAGCGACGTGTTTGCCCCGTAACCCCCTCCTGCCTATGCTGTTAGACAGAGTAGAGCTGTGTGCGTGTCGGTTTGTGTATGTCTGTTAATGCGTGTGTGTGTGGTGTTCTAAGTGTATCAGCCCTGCTTACCATTCAAACCTCCTGGAGCGCGCTCAATGTGTGCTTGTGCGCATAATGTTAATGTGTTAACGCGCGCGTGTGCGTGTGTGTGTGCGCAAGTTATGACTCACCGCATCACAGTTGTACAGTATGATATTAATATATAGAACAACACCTTCCCTCAGCTTGCTTTGTGTTCCAAATGCAGGCATGTAGAAGAAACCTACATTTAAACTCAAAGCTCTCCTGTCCAACGCCGTCCTTTAAGACCAAAGCATTAAGGATAAACCAAACTCTCTCACAACACGTCTCTCCCTATCTTCCAGACTTCATATCTCATAAAAGGTTGTCTTTACTTTAAAGGTTGAGTAAACCCCTAGATGATGTTTTTCAGTCGGAAACAGTTTCGGGGGGAACATTTCTGCGATATTTTTGATGAGTTGTCCAACGAGGGAAATTCTGTTTAATATAGCAGAAGTCTGCTACTGTGGTCTACCAACGCTCTTCCAAAGAGTGGTATTACTCTATCCACTGCGTACCTTAGCTCGAGCAGGTGTGATACAACTCCCCTCGTCCCTTCTCCTGTGGAACCCCCCAAGTGCCCCGTTTTTATAAAACCTTTACAAAAGCCACAACTGTTTTGATATTATATTTCGTTTAACTAGTCAGTCCCTCCAGGATTTCGCAGGCCTTTTTTGAGATTGTTGCGGCCTAAAATGCCTGATGTTGCGTGAGCTTTTCCAAAAAGTTGCGATGAAAGTGTTTTTTTGGTTTTTGTTGCGATTACAGTGCGAGAGGAAGTGAAAGTTGTGATTTTCCTGACGTTAAATATTAAGTTATTACTGCAATTTTCCCTGAGGAATTTGGTAAATATTAAGCTATGACTGAAAAAAACATTCATTAACACTGAGAAATGGTCCTATGAATAATTGATTCTTGATTCTTTCCGCGCTGGCAATTTACTTGGATGCCACAGCCTGTGTCATAGTGATCTGCCTCGTCGTCTGACGTCCTGCCTGCAGTTTGGCAGCTCTGTAGTTATGTTTTGCGGTGGCAAAATGCTTATCAATGATCTTTTTCCGATCTTTTGCAGTTATTTTGGTAGGCAAGTGGGAAATGTTGGACGCGCACATGCTGCATGAATGCTTGAATCGCTTGAAAGTAAACACGGGAGTAAGGCGGAAGGTAGTTTGTCGACGTCAGTTCAAGATGACGCCAATGATTGGTCAAATTTGCGGGAAAGTTGCGGTGGTTGGTTAAAATTGCGAAACCGCCCTGAATTTGCGGGGATTGGTTAATGTTGCGTTGAAGTTGCAAATCGCAACAACGCGAAATCCTGACTAGTGGGGTCTGACTAGTGGGGCGAAGTTCTCCTGCAAATAAGGGGTGTTTACCTCTCTCTTTAATGCGGGTGTGTCTGCGTACCCCTGTGACATTGCGAGTGTACGAGGGATGCCATTGGGCGATAAACAGGGCGCAATCCATCCTTCGCTCCTCACCTGTTTCCCCCCTTATCCCTATCTGTCCTCTGGAGCCTGGAGATGCAGGCTGGGCTGGCGTACATCTGTACCCCCAGTCCCTGCCCCCCCTGCCCCCCGGCGATCTTCCCTTATCAAACCATCCATATTGTGACCGCGCACCACCGCACCGGGCTTCCGGGCTGGTGAAGCAGGGTGGAGGTGGTCCTTATCAACGATGAGAACCGGAGGGGCCAGAAGAAGTCAATCTGTATGCATAATGAATTCCGCCCTAGTCAGGCGGGAAACGGCTATCTTTTTCTGAGCGGAGGGGGCAACCTCAAAGATTAACTCGGTGTGTTCCAGCGTTGGCGCTGTGTGTAAAAGTGTTGGTAGTTTGACCTCGTGCATAATTTGGGATCCAACCGGCCTATCAAGCTATAGCAGAACTCACCTTGTCTCTGTTTTGGAAGAAGCTTTCAGAAGGGGGTTTTAATAAGTGTGCTTCAGTGGCCGGTCTTCACGTTGTTGATTTGAAAAGGTTTACACTTACTGGTGCTGGCAGAGTTTTTGTTCGAAATGGCGAATTAAGCTCTTTCAATTATTAATCTGAAGTCTGATATGTGAGACTACCTATTGTACAACTCACAGTAAGCAGTACAATGTGGAAAGCATAGATACAAAATAAGACGTAACACAGCAAAGAGCTATGCTGTTGTATTTTATATCATTTTGAAAAAAATGTCAACGTTTTTCCCAGAGGGGGAGCAAGGGAGAGAGGGAACATTTGATGTATTTTAGTGAGTGGAACCGCTCAATCACAGACTGTATGAAAACAAAGGAAGAATAAGAAATGTGTTGCACACAAGAGTAGTCGATAAATGACAGAAATGATGTACGGCCGGTGTAGCGCACCTCTGAAACGTTGAAGCTCCGAAAGTAAAGCACGCACACCGTGTGTCCACGAGTTCAAGGCTGAACAGCGACTGCAAGTGACATGGCTGTGTCCATGCACTGAATGATATGCTCATCACAGAAACTTTCTTGAATTTTTTCAAAAATCAAGAATAAACCCACATAAATAACGTCCAACCCCAAATCACTAGAGGTCGATACTGGCAGAACATACATAGTGCAGCTTTAATGTGGGGTAACAAGGCGTATGAGCTAGAACATGCATGTTTACATACACATGGACAACCATGCTGCTATTCTGTACTTGACTTTATTTGTTTTTTATTGTTGCACCGAAATAATATACCTCAAAATGAACTACACTCTGGCACGCTGTGAATATTCTGTATTATGTATGTGCCCACTGTCCGTCCTTTTATGTTGTGTTTATTTTTTCTGGTCTTTGTGCACTATTACGTCACATGTTGTGCGTTTGGAGTACTGGAAAACAAACAATTTCGATCCTCTGTGTAATTACACAAAGTAAATAAAGTTCACTTGGCTTTGAATTTGACATTGCGAAACCATGTGCCCCCACAGGCGAGCGGCCCGCAGCCATGACTCCGATGGACTACAAGTACAGCCTGCTGACCGCCGCCCCGTCCGATGACTACGGCCAGGGGCCTGTGCTGCTGCTGCACACGGACGCTTCCCCCGGGGGCCTCTTCGGCGTCCTGGAGGTGCGGCGCGGGGACGTGGCGGCGTGGCACCGCAGCGCGCTGGGCTTCCTCAACAGGCTGAAGGTGTGCAGCTTCATGTGCTTCCTTACCGTCACCTTCCTGGTCACCGCCTCCTACATGCTGCTGGCCGACCGGAAGGGCCTCCTGCTCACACCGCCGCCGTACCGCTTCGGCAGCCCGGTGAGCCCGGCGAGCCCGGCCAGCCCGGTGAGCCCGGTGAGCCCGGCGAGCCCGGCCAGCCCGGTGAGCCCGGCCAGCCCGGCGGCCTTGGACTTCAACCTGTCCGCCAGCAGGGACCTGGCCCACGTGCGGCTGGTGGTGAAGTCCATCGTGGCCAGGGTGGCGTTCCAGAGCAGCAGGCGGCTCCCTGAGCGCAAGGCCCTGGTCAGCAGCGAGCCGCACGTAAGTGAAGCGAGACGCGACGGTTCACGTTAGGATGGGTTAAAACTGTTGGTTAAAAATGTTTTCAGTAATGTTTTCACACATAAAGTACAAACCAAACCTGAGGGAAAAATAACTTTGTTCCCCATTTGACGCTTCGCTACAAATCTAATTGACGAGTACAAAGTATACCAGTTTGTGTCTTGCTGCAACCAAACTAAACGTTGCGGAAGATTCAAACCCAAAAATCCGGAGCATAAAAACGTATTTCACGGCAAGTTGAGTCAACAACGCAAAGCTTTTTATCGGAAGATGAGATGAGATGCTCTCAAATATAAATAGATGGATTTAAGTTAGCGGCATCGTTGTCTAAGAGCATTTGAATGAGCGAAGATGTATATGAAATGCACCACAAACAATGGCGTGATATACAAGTGCCCCGAGAAGCTTATCCCTCTCTCGGACAACAACATCAATGATCCAATGCACTGTCTGAAGTGACCAGGATCATCACTGCATCCTTCGAGTCGACTTCTGAGTGTGATTAAAGAGTGTTGGGTTAGTTGACATGTTGTTATGAAAGGTACCATTAAAGTGAACGGCAGATTGTCAACCAACATTTCCAGGCAACCGAAGAGTGAATCTCTACATAACCTAAAAGTAGTACTCTACTTTGTACGCCCAAATTTCCCATTTGCCGAAGCCGATCAGGAGTGTGGTTGTGTTGTCTGCCGAGAGATGCTTTGTGACATGGTAGCAAGATGTAGTGAATACAAAGGAGGTGCAATGTGAGATGTCAAGGTTACCATCTTCATCAAGTATGGGAAGCACATAATAAATGCAAGTAACACCTGTCAAACGTCACTTCTTAATATATCTAGCTATCACGGGTATTTAGCGTTTACCAGGAAGTCCTCCGTTATATCTCTTCCACTGCTTTTCTTCTCTAGCTGAATTGCAGTCCTTGTGATTCTTCATGTGGAAATATTAATCATTAAATAGGCTCCTAAAACATCATAGTCGACCACAATAATTAATGTCTAAACAGGCCAGGTTGTTCAGTGAACTGCTAACGTAGCACAAAATCGTTACGCGACATGCACAGGGGGTCAGGTGGAACTATGTAGCTAATCTATGCAAAACATCAACTAAATAGCTAATTATTTTGATACAATCCAGTCCAAAGTTAGCCACATAAGGCTGACCATGATTTATTAACCAGCGACTTCTTCAAATCATCACAGGAAGCATGTTCCCTTCATACAAACTTTATTCACATGATTAGTTAAAAACAAACAGGCAGCCACAGACCCTACTAAAGTTAGTGGGGTCTGTTTGTGGTTGATGGCAGGTCACGGTAGGCCACACCCGGGCCTGACTTTGGGGCTGGGCGAGGCTGCATCCATGTGGTGCACTGAACAATCGATGCAGACAGGTTAAACAGCCATCACAACACAAAATCCAGATCTGACATGGCAGCATGGAACACCGACTTTGCACGCGCTATTGCTCATACTCTACAATATACCGGATTACTCAACAACAACTGGTCATCAAAGGAGCCCAGTAAAGCCACCTAGGTGTGTGCAGCACAGGAGATTGTGCTGCTTGCTTGTAACTGGAACTGGAAGTTAATGCGTGATGCAAAAGTAGCACGCATCAGTTAGTTGGCAACAAAAAGCCACCCACAGCCAAGAGAACGAAAGGGCGTTAGAGGCCCTGGCCCTGGACAGTCGCCTCCAAGCCTGGGAGGGGTGACTCAAATCAATACTCCAACCTACAGCTCGTCCTTGCCAGCTTCAATGGAGCTGCACTGTTTCGCAATTATCCATTCATTGCCTTTTCTATTTTCATTAATGCAGAGATACAATTAGGCCAGGGAGGCGAACTGCCTCCCAAACCGAGTCTACGGCTGAATCTTCTGAACCGTTCCTACATTCAGAGCCCTGTTGCTTGTCCATGTGGATCCATCGTCACCCCAGGCGGGGGTTTAGTGAGCGTGTGCCGGGTACTATGTGCAACACCTTATTTCTTATTGAACACATAAATGCAGAGGCGGTTGGCTGTGGCTGTGGGGGATAATCAATACCACATGACTGCAAGGGATGCTGTTGCAACCGTCTTCTCCCTCGTGCTCCGTCTGTTCGTCAGCCAGTGAGTCATCGTCTACTGCGAAGCATTGCGGTGTAGAATCCACTGGAAATAGCAGCTTGAAATGTGAGGGAAATGGGAATGTGGGCTGTGTCATCGGTGTATAACCTTAACCACAGAGGATTGAGACATGATACAGCAGTGTGTGTGTGTGTGTGTGTGTGTGTGTGTGTGTGTGTGTGTGTGTGTGTGTGTGTGTGTGTATCCCCCCCACTCAGTGAGTCAATACATCTGGACATAAATAGCGTTTTAATGGTGTAATCATTATAAAGCAGTATTCATGACTCGGGCTTCCTTAGGGTCAAGCCTTTGGTCCGGGAAACCGAAAGAGTTGACTCTACAAATCTGTGTTGGGTTAATGATCCGTTTTGTTTGTTCTTCGCAGATGTTTTCCGTGATCCCACGCAAGTTCCTGCCCGGCCTCAAGAACCCGTGCTGGTACGAGGAATACACGGGGAACATCACATCGGACCCTTATGGGAACAACAAGTACGAGTTCTCGAAGCGCTTCCGCACGCTGCTCAAGTTCTTGAGGAACTCTTTCCGGGAACACTTGTTTCACTGGGACGGTAAATTGTACCGCACGCGCTGCCTGCCGTACTTCTACATCATCGGTCAGCCCAAGTGTGGCACCACGGACCTGTACGACCGCCTGAAGATGCACCCCGACGTCCGCTTTGGCATCAGCAAGGAGCCGCATTGGTGGACTCGCAAACGGTTTGGTGAGTGTCTGGGAACAGGGGGGTTCCTTCAGGTGGGACATCCGTAGGTAACGGGACAGGCCTACTGATTGGTGCTCTGCTGGCATCCCTCAGAAAAGGGGTGTGGCTTGAGTGGCCCGGGTCACCGCCCCTTTGCCCTCATTGGCTGACTTAGGTGCCGTATGGCCCAACATTTAAAAAATAGTTTTATTGTTTAACGACTGCCTATCGTGTTGTATATATCAATGTTTCTAAATATTTATGGGATCAAACTGAAGGTCGGAGTCACGGTGTCACAAAATATTTGAAGAACCGAAGCTGATGTATTGAAAATTGGTTTCAGAAAATCGAAGGTTGCGTATGACCAGTGTGTGACAGAGCACATTGTTTTGTTCTGCCTCAAAGATAAGGTTCTCTCACCAGGGCAGGTTCTCTCATTTTACCTATAAAGTTATTGTTCCCTTGCTGAAGACTCAAAACACGTTAAAGAAGTGATCTAACAGATATTAGTGATCACCAGGAAATCATACTGTGTCTAAGAGCTATAATAATTTGACTGTCTTAGCAATATCTTATAAATGACATAGCTATCCATCAGGTATTAGTGAGTCAAATGCTCTGTGAGAATATCTATTTTGAGCCATTTGGACCGATCATTTAAGGCATCTCTTCACTGATCGGTTCTATGAATCCATCTGGCCTGTCAATCAGAGGTGCGTTAATGCAACACTTTCTAAACAAAGTTTAGTTTGGAAATGTTCATGTCTTCCGCTCCTTTCTGCCCTCAGTCTTTACAACTCTCAGTACGTCCCGGCAACTTCACGTACAACACGTTCACGTGAGGAATCGAAAAATAACCACCATATAAAATAAGCGTTCATTGCAGCCATTCATCATCAGCTGCGTTGAATTTAATATATATTAAGAAGATGGATAACGGCAGTTTTTTTATTAAGCTAATGGGTTTTTATTTGCTAAGATGAATAGCGCTTCCATTCTCCATTTTGAGTGATAATCTTCTTAGCTTTGTGGCTACCACCAGGAGTACATCAATAGAGCTCCCCTGGCGATGTCGTTTCCCGCATTGGCACTCAGGAAGTTTGGCTACGTGTGGGGACGGCACTCATTAGCGCACTATACATCGTTGGGCGCACGCGGGTAGAGGGATGCTCTGGCTGCAGTGTTTTACCGTAATCGGTGACACAGACAGTCGGTGCGTGGATGAAAGCCCCTTAGAAACCGGCAGATGCCAGTCCTAGGCGCCCCTTTGATGCCTTTTGGGGCGTACGTTGAATCCCCAACCACATTGACTCCACACATGTGCATGCATGCACTGCAGTTTCCTGTTTTTCAGTGGATCCGTGCAATTTCTGTGCGGTGACTGGCTGAATTTCAGCATTCTGACTCAAAAAACTATTTCATGTAAATCGGTATGAAATCGATTTTTTACAGAGCGGGAGATGAAAGGATGCACTGGCGGTTTTAATGGACATGGCGTGATAGGATTTGTGTATCTTGTGAGGCCGTTAAAAGATTGGGCTTGGAAGATGGGCTGGTTTGCGAACGGTTCTTTATTACCACCTGGAAATCACTGGCGTGTTTCAAGCGAGCGCTATCAGAGCGATTCAGCCGGCTGCCAATATCAACCCCCCCAAGTTGGCCTGATGGAGTTTAAACTCGTGCTTATTTGTCAGTCGCCAAGCTCAGAGATAAACCCCCCAAACTGCACGGGGAGTCACACAACGCAGCTGCACGCACACACTTGGCGCGCGCACGGGCGCGCGCACGCACACACGCACGCACACACACACACACACACACTCAAACCAAGAGGTCCACGCTCAGACATGCATGCAGGCATGTGCACACACACGCACACACAAACCAACAGGTCCACACACGCACACTGAATCTACACAAAAAAAACGATCTACATTCAAACACGCTCACACACAAACAAACCAGTCCACAATCATATGGCCGCACACACCCACAAGCAGGTCCAAACTTGCACATGCACGCACACATCTAGCACACTTGGAAACAGACACACACACACACACACACGCATGTGCCCACACACCCGCACACACACATTTACTTTGATAGCATGGCTTTACTCCCATGCCAAGCCAGCCTCCTTGTAGAGAGTGTGATTGTGAGGATGCTCGCATGTTCCCGTCTCTCTGTGTGCAGCTGTGATGTTAGAGAGAGCGCGTGGATCGGAGCACAGATGGTTCAGAGAGTCAAGCTTACGAGGAGGACCCCGTTCCACGAGAGCCAGGGAGGACATAGTGCCACAGATCAGATCAGCTGGAAGCGCAGCTGAAATCGTGGATTCTCTTTCTTTTGCTTCATGTTTCTTTTAGGCCTATCAAGTTGCTGGAGGCCGGGATCCGTTGGCACTCGTTAGCTATTTTTGAGCTGAAAGAATGGTCTTACCCAAAGTCAAAGTCCCTCTCAAGTCACAGTAGAAGTGTTACTAAATCAAAGAAACACACACTAGACATCAAAAGGAAGGTCAGACAATATTTCATGTTATTTGTTGTTCATTGATCTGTCAAACGTTGATCCACGAGTTGTTCACCACACCCCAGATAATGTAAGTTCAGAGTGCCGACTAATGCATCTACGTGGATATCGATTACTTTTCTAAGTGCTACTCTCGTGTCTAGAAGGCAGCAAATCATACATAATGAATGTCTTAGAATAACCTTCACTTAAGGAGTAGTCAACACCCAGGATTAGCATGGTTTTGGCATAACTGGAGTTAGTCAAGGCCATGTACTTTTATTCATTCGATTTAACACATGTACTAACTTTCAGGTGAAGAGATGCTGGTCTGATGGTCTCAAGAGCATCGCTTATCAACACTGCTTTTATTATCATTCCTAAAGTTCATTCACAGTAGAAGCTCCGGCAGGAACCAATAACCTAAAAGCTCAAATCTGTTTGGTAAAATGGGAGTGAAAATTGAGTGACATTTTCAGAAGTATGTGAGTGTATTGATTCCAACCTTTTATTAAAAAGGGAAGTAAAAATAGCACAACTGCTTTGGAATGAGGCAGAATGAAAGTCCCCAAAGATAGAATAACTTAAGTTATTAACTTAAGAGAACCATCTCAAAATAGGACTTAATTAAAGCACTTGTTGAATAGCAGAGCGATTCCAACTAAATTTTAACGACAACTTATGGGTCAGTACTGATTTGAATGTTGATGCGTCTGTACAGTCAACAAAAGGAATGTAATCAAACGTATTTATTATTATTATTATTTATTATTTAGAAATTACATTAGGTCTTATATGAGTGATATAACCACAATATTAATATACAGTCTAGCACTTTTACCCTGGTTCATGCTTGTTTATCAGCTCCACAGTATGTGACCTTTCTGTTATTATACACTCCCTGGCCTTTCCTTTCCTCTCTGTCTTTTTTTCTTTTTCTATCTCCTTCTAATGATCTCAAGTGTTCCCAGACATTTTATTGTGTTTGATTTCCCACGGCACTGCGTATATTTACTTTATTACCTCACGGTGGGTGTCCGGTATTTCTGCCAGCAGTTTTTTCCCATCTTGAACTCTTTAATATTAGAAAACAAGATTGTAATATATTTTATCTTTAACCCATGCCTAAACCCTGCGCAAAATCAACCCGACAACAAAGACAAACAAACGACTGCGTAGCAACAGTGCGACAGCAACGCGCCCAGAGTCATTGTGCCAGGGCGTTCGTGGAGAGGTGAATCACAGAGTTGTTTACTGCAGCTCCATCAAAGCGCCATGTGGAACTAATGGCCGTCTGAGCTCAGGCTCGTAACACAGAGCAGAGGGGGACTCTTCTGAAGCCCCACAATGGACCAGAGACCCTCGGCCCAAAGCTGCCTGGTCAGCTGTAATTAGAGCTGTAGGCGACACCGGCGTGGACATAAACACATCCGTCCACAGCCCGTTCAGCGTGGCCAGCGCATGCCTGCCACCGCTCCTTAATTGGAGGATTGAATAAAAAAAGCATTTGCCGCCGATCTGGGAGCGCTTTTGAAGACTCTGGGAGTGTTGCTCCTGTAATGTGAAAAGGCACAGCGATGCCAAACACTCTGCTCTGCAAGGTCGCGCCACTTTGTGAGTTGATTGGTCTTTTGGGGTAAGGAGGGAGACTGAAAGTGACTTGCAGCAGATTTCAGTTCCTCATCAAGAAGAGCTGGTGTTAACTCAAGGTCATCGTTAATGAGGAATCATTGAGACCCCCTCAATGAGTCCTCCTATTATTCAAAAAATGATTATAATAAAAATACTGATTTAAGTAAAATACTTAAATGTTGAACAAGGTTAAGATAGGTACACTAATAATACTAATAATCCGAATTATACATTAATACGCATAATATATACAACTAACGACATACTTCACTCCTGGTGATAGGTATCAATGAGTGCTAGCCCTGTATGTTTCCGTAGTGTATCCACTGTAGCGTTGATGTCTTTATCTCCCGCCCTCCCTCAGGTATTGTCCGTCTGAAAGATGGCGTCCACGACCGCTTCCCAGTGGAGGATTACCTGGACCTGTTTGATCTGTCCGCCTTCCAGATCCAGGACCAGCTGTCGGCCAACGCCAGCCGAGCCCGGGACCTTCCCTACCCCGAGCGCCACATCATTATAGGTAGGGCTGAACTATGAATCTAATTCAAACGTGTAATAGAATTTAATAGAAGGCGATTTGCAATTGGCAGAGGTTGCGATAAAAAAGTTGAAAATATTATTTTATTTTTATTTTGGGGATGTTTTTTATTTATTTTTTAGGATTTGTTACCGTTACCGTTATATATTTTTCAGAAGGTTGATCAGTATGGTATTTAGAATGGTGACATGTTAAGACATTTGAAACGGGGAGGGCAAGCACTTCTGATGAAACAAAAATGGAAAATATGTCTTGTCAATCGACAGAAAATGAATTGGTTGTAATATTGACCTAAGAAACTCTCGGCTTGCTGAATCACTGACATATGCCCACACACAGACACCCCTCCCCCCATGCTGTTTTAGTATCTCTGGGGTCGGGGTTCATTCTTGATAGAAACATTAACTTGCCAGAACACGGAGTGGCTGATGAGACGTTGCAGGGATAACCGGGACACCCACATATCGGATGCTGTTACTCTAGCAGCAGAATATATGGAGTTCAGTGTTTCTCAACTGATGGGTCGCGACCCAAAAGAGGGTCGCGGAGTGTGTGGTCAATTATTATTAATAAAAGGTCATTTAAGGTCGTGCTGACATTGTGGCTGTGTGTCTACTAACACATTTGAGAAATAGATGTGCTTGTTTTGAATTGTTTTGAATTGTTCCAAGTTCGTCACGACTTACTGGCCTATGGGTTCCAAAGGGTCACTTGGACACTCCAAACCAAGCACCCTTGTTCGAACGACACCCTGCCCACTAGCAAAATAAAAATAACTTTGGTAGATACTTTGAGGACAGGGCTATATTGCCTTTCAGGCTTTAGCAATCTCTTACACAACGTACTCCCACTATGTACATCTGAGACAGGGGGCGCAGTCGGAATGTTTGTTGACGTTGCCTGGTAACCCAAAAGTACCGGCATGCTTGGGCAGGTAACCTATAGAGGGCAATTCAACTACATAAAATGGATAATTCCACAGCACGACTTGTACTATGTGTTTCAACCACCCCGTCACTTTCCATCTGAAACAAGACGTTTTCTGGTTGGGTTTTAGTCTGAAACAGAAACACACCAAATGAAATGAGTCTAGATCTAATGCAATGCGTCACTGCTCAAACCGTCCGTCCTCCATGATTAATATTCCATCCATCTCAATTTCCTTCTACTGGACCCCACCTGTGATTCCATTTGCCACCCCCCCCCCCCCCCCAACAATCACTGCAATCAAAACAAGGCCGAGTGAGAAAGTTGCATAAGTAGCGTAGCTGAGTGTGTCTCTGTGTTTTGTTCATCTCCTTCCCTCTTTGAATATAATACCTATTGTGAGGAAGTGCTCAGGGTTCAAGTTCGGGCCATGGGTGTGTATGTGTTGTAGAGAGGGCGTAGCAAGGGGGCGTGGTCAGGCCTTGAGCTGCCAATGAGGAGCTGCCAAATACTATAGACACTTGTTTACTCGTTAAGCTCTACCCCCATGGCTGTGTCGACCTCTGGGATTTATTCCAACATATTTCTTTAGATAATTTCTTTCTTGCTTCATATTTTTCTCCCGAAACAATTAACAGTTTATTTGTGTGTGTGTGATTATGTTATTGTCTGTGTGTGTGTATGTCTGTTTGGAAATGTGTGTGTGTTCACGTGTGTGCATGTGTGCATCTTTGTGTGTCTGTCTATCTGTTTGTCTGTGTGTGTCTTTGTGTGTGTCTGTCTCTCTCTGTGTGTGTCTTTGTGTGTGTCTTTGCGTGTGTCTGCATGCGCGTGAATGTGTCTGGGTGTGTGCGTGTGTCTTGGCATGTGTGTGTGTGTGTGTCTCTGTGTGTGTGTGTGTGTGTGTGTGTGTGTGTGTGTGTGTGTGTGTGTGTGTGTGTGTGTGTGTGTGTGTGTGTGTGTGTGTGTGTGTGTGTGTGTGTGTGTGCAGGGGAGGCCAGTGCGTCCACTATGTGGGACAACAAGGCCTGGACGTACTACAGTGACAACAGCACGACGGAGGAGCCGCCCTACCTGAACCAGGACTTCATCCACGCCCTGCAGCCTGACGCACGCCTCATCGTCATCTTCAGGGACCCCGTGGAGCGGTGGGACACACACAAACACACACACACACACACAGGCAACCAAACCCACACGCAGACACACTAACACACACACACACACACACAGACACACACAGGCAACCAAACCCAAATGCAGACACACTAACACACACACACACACATGCAGACACACACACACGCAGACACACTAACACACGCACACACACACAGGCAACCACACACACAAGCACGTAGACTTACCCACAGGCAACCAGACACACACATGCACGAACAAACATGCACACACACTCACTTACACACACACAGGAAACCACACACACAAGCACGCAGGCAGTCAAGTGCACACACACACTAGGGCTTTGACTTCGAACTTCGTGATTCGAATATAATTCGAATATCAAAAAAAATAAAAATAATTCGAACGAATATTAGGCAGCCCTTAATATTCGAACCTGTTATGGGCAGGCCAAGAGGGAGAGACGTCGGAGAACCCATGCAGTCTATTCATAATATTGTAATGACCACGGAAGAGGCAGTGAATGAAGTATTGATTAGACAGCGATTTATTAGAAACATAATAAACAGTTGGAACACGCAAGACCGGTAACCATAGCAACGCCGGTAAACAAACCTCGCAAAGCCCAATCAAGGGCCGAATCCGAATACTCATACTTATAGTATGCATTTTGTAGTACGCCACAAATATAGCGCGTCCGAATGCTCAGTGTGCATTGTGTAGCACGGAAAACGTTTCCGAATGCGTACTACCGCCACAGTATACAACGGTAGGTCACTACGTTACCAGACTACGGGTGTGGTAACGAACGAAGAAGAGATGGCTGACCCGACACTACCAACAGCGGCTTTGAAAGACGTCATAGAAAGCGGCGAAAAAAAGAGACATTAAAAAGAGTAAAAAAGTAAAGTAAGTAATTAAGTAAAAATACATTTTTAATTTAATAGCAACGATGACAAGATGGAAAACAGGTAACTTATCAAGGTAATTTTGCCGGCATCTGAGGGGAGACACGTCATCTCCAAACATCCGGTGGAGTTACGGCGGTGTTCGGAAGAGTTCAGAGGCGTTCTACGCATAGCTGTAGACCGTTCTAGGCGTTCTACGCATAGCAGTAGACCGTACTACAAGTGTAGTACGGTCAAGTAGTAGACACTGAACATAAATAGTATGTACTAAGTACTCGGATTCAGCCCAGGTATTACTGAAGGCATTTAATGGTCAAAATATTATTAATAAATATTCGAATATATTCGAATACTAATATTAATAAACAAACGAACTTCGAATATGATTTTTGGCCAAAAGTCAAAGCCCTAACACACACACACTTGCATGGTATTGAATCATTATAATAGTGCAGGTTACGATTTTCTCTGTAGATATTTTCATTCAGCTGCTGACAATGCACGCTTTTAGACAGGCCCTTGTGCTCTTAGCAATATGTTGTTTTTGTGTTTCATGTTTATATTATGCAAAAGTTTGAAGGCACTTCTTGACTTAATTGTGCATATAAATAGACGATAAACTTATCAAAATGAACGCGCTCTTACTCTGGTGAAGATGTGTGGTTGCCGTGTGCCCTGCAGGCTCTACTCCGACTACCTTTACTTTGGCGGAACCAATAAGTCCGCGGAGGACTTCCACGAGAAGGTGTCGGAGTCCCTGCAGCTCTTCGACGGGTGTGTTGCCATGACCACCATACGCTCCTGTGTGTACAACTCTACCCTCAACAACGGCATGCCGGTGAGAGTCCCCCTCCCCTCCCACACAGAACCACAGCGGTGACTACAGGCTGGGTTTAGAGGTCTGCAATGCATGCACCCGCTTCAAATGGATTTTGCGTCGTGACTCGAGAGACAACAACACAGGTTTTCGCAGAGCTGCATGCGTTAACGTGTACACCAGGGGGCGGTATAGCCCCGGTACAGTACAGTGTCCGTTACCTGAGTTGCGACGTGGATCTTCGAGTGTCTTTGTATATTATGTGCTGGAAGCGGAGATGTCGTTTGGCCTTTAGCGGGTAGGAGGGTGACGGTGTTGGTTGGTTGGTGGCGTCCCGTCTAGGGTCTGAGAGAGACACACAAGCTACACTGTGTGCCCGCACTTAATTAGCACATGCTACTACAGCTAACGCTAATCAAAGGGCTAGCGTCGGCAGGGGGTGATGTGGCGCGCCGTGGAGAGCAATGCGAGCCATTGAGGGCGACTTGGCAGCGCCACAGAGGAAGTCATTATTCCTGACCCAGTGGAGAGACAGGAATGGCTCGGCCATCAGGGCTAGGCTAACAAGACGGCTCTATCAGCAGCACTGTGCGCTCCTGTGGTCATTCTTACTCGCGCACACACACACACACACACACGGCCAGCGCTCTGCCCAGCATCCGGGCCCTCGGCCAGATTTTATTTTTTTTATTTAAGAAGGGATGAGGCGGGATTCTGGCCTATTTTAGACCCCCCCCCCCCCCCCCCCCCTTCACACACACACACACACACACACACACACACACACACACACACACACACACACACACACACACACACACACACACACACACACACACACACACACACACACACACACACACACACACTTCAGGCTACCCATGAGAAGCAGTCCCACAGCATGCTCAATCTCTCTTCCTGGCCTAATTGTCCACCCTCTCATTAGGCTACATGCAAAGCATTGTGGGTGTCTGCGGAGAGCAGCCCGTGGGCCGTGCCATGGCTCTGCGGTGCTGAAGGACTGGGAGGAAGAGATGAGGAGATAAGGGCCAGAGGAGGCATGAACAGACACATTCACAGCAGGACTCCAGCGCTCTCTCCATACAAAGGGCCGAGTTGTTTCGAGAGCCGTTTCAATTCCTGGTCATAAAACTGGGCAGAATTGGCCCCTTTCACTGTAGTTAAAAGAGCGAGTGTGCTCCCATGGAGCACAGAACCGAGTCCTAATGACAGGGCTCCGATTCACCACCGAGATGCACACGATTCATGTGAAAGCCGTCGAGCCTTTCCGGAATCACACTCTATCTAATCTCCCAATTACATTGGTGATGATGTCTTGGCAGTGTGCTTACCGTCAGGCTTCAAGGGTCTGCCTCTCCGGAGGTGAGGCAGGTCAATTAGAAACCGGGGCTGTTGTTCTGAATATTGAGAATCAAATTAACATAGCGCGCATACGGCCAACACAGAGATCTGCATGTTATAAAGAGGGTCCGGGTTTGACAGGACTGGGGGGGGGACACGCGTACGAACACGCGTACGAACACACACACACACACACACACACACACACACACACACACACACACACACACACACACACACACACACACACACACACACACACACACACACACACACACACACACACACACACACACCTCTCACCACCTCATGCTGATGCAATTGCTGTGACAGTGACTTCAAGGGCATCTATTTGATTGATTCTGACGAGGGGGGTGGGAGGGGATAGGTCCAGAGCCGGGGGGTTGGACAATTGTACTGTCAATCAAAATCATTGCTAGGGACAATTCCGTGGTCCCTTCGTATCACTGGGAACACGTTGGACGTCTCTGTGGCCCCACCCACTAGTGCACCAGCAATGTAGGCAGCAGAACGGCCCGAACGCTTTTTGAATCAACGTCACAACCTGCTAGGTTAAAGTAAACAAGATATGTAATAAATACATAATTAATACAATCAAATCCAAGTGTCCACTGATCCTAACCGATGCCCACTGACCCTGTGGTCTCCACTGCTTGTAGATCAGAATGCCTGTGGGCCTCTACGTTGTCTTCCTACTAGATTGGTTGACCATCTTCCACCGGGACCAGCTGCTGGTCCTACGCCTGGAGGACCACGCCCTGAACCGGAAGTACACCATGAAGCGCGTGTTCGACTTCCTCCACCTGGGTGAGGAACACAACCACCAATCCGCTGTTCTGATGCCATGTTTTGGCGTGTTTGTTTTCGACAAATAGTGTGGCTGGAGGCGTGGATCTCCAAGTGTGTAATTGGTGGCCTGCGGTAGAAAACTAAAGATTGTCTGTGCTGTGTAGACTGGCTTCTGTAGAAATACACTTCTATCAAATCGCTGTCTCAAATTGGCAACCACTCACGAATGAGTTTTTCTTTGGTGAACGTCTCCGGAACGAAACAGGAAATGAGGCCTACCACCGCCCCCTTTGGTTTCTGGTTTCCGGCCCAGCCTCTCTCCTAGGTTTAATGTGGCAGGACTTCTGCTTCCCAGATTACTTCCCCACTCCTATTAATAGAACCATACTCGGCATGGAGATGCACACTCGGATTATGACCGACTACTTACTATTGAACAGTGGGTGTGATGTGCACACCTATTTGGCCTTGTCCTAATGGAAAAAGCATGTCTCAAAGTCCTCAACGCAGGTGGGGAGCCCTGGAGGTCTTGTCACTAGATAAGCGAGGGTACCACAGTTGGCAGGGAATGGCATCGTGAAAACAAAGCACTTCATTTCCTGGATTCCTTCAACAAATGAAGCCACACATACTAAAGATGCAGACACAAAACAGAGAGACCTGGCAACACCAGCCGCAGTGTGTGTTTACCTCCTCGAGAGCACCTGCCAAGGGGAGCGGGCTCGGAGCACACTGTGACTGCACACACAGGAATTTCACAGCGGCTGCTTCAGTGTGGCTTCACGCGTCCAGAGCTGTGAGGCTGTGGGAACTGGATCACAGCGGTGCTGGACGCCTCTGGATCTGTATTGACCTTGGGGTGTGTGTGTGTGTGTGTGTGTGTGTGTGTGTGTGTGTGTGTGTGTGTGTGTGTGTGTGTGTGTGTGTGTGTGTGTGTGTGTGTGTGTGTGTGTGTGTGTGTGTGTGTGTGTGTTCCAGGTCCGCTGACGGAGCAGCAGGAGGCTGAGATCACCCAGAGCCCGGCCTCCAACACCCGGAAGGAGGCTAACAGGAACCTGGGTCCCATGCTGGCCAGCACAAGGGACCTCCTGCAGGACTTCTATAAGCCCTTCAACCAGAAGCTGGCCCAGGTCCTGCACAACAACTCCTTCCTCTGGGACGGCCCATAGCAGCCGGGGGAACATCTGCTCCCTTGTGTTGGACTAGGAGAGGGACGCTGGGTATTATGGGCTGGCATCCGGCCGGCTCCCGCAACCCGAATGCAATTTTTTGGGTAATTCTGACTTTGTGTGAGCCGTGTATTTTTGTGAACACTCCCAGGTGAAGGACTTACACCACGACAATAATAACAACGGCAACGATAAGAAGGAGAAATACAGAGGGTTTTACTATTACCAAGGATTCGACAAAGCAATATCGGAAATGCAAAACCCTCCCTCTCTCTCTCACCACTCCTAAGGATCATGTAACAGATGCCGATATCCTTTCCACTCCCTCTGAAGTCCCTCCCTCTCTGCACTCCAAGGATGTAAAAGACACGATATCCTGTCCCCTCCCTCTGAAGTCCCTCCCTCTCTCTCTCATCACTCCTAAGGATGTTACAGATGCCGATATCCTGTCCCCTCCCTCTGAAGTCCCTCCCTCTCTCTCTCGTCACTCCTAAGGATGTTACAGATGCCGATATCCTGTCCCCTCCCTCTGAAGTCCCTCCCTCTCTGCACTCCAAGGATGTAACAGACACGATATCCTGTTTTGTCCCTCGGAAGTCCCTCCCTCTCTCTCGCCACTATCTACACATAGGAAACAGCCGCCTAACTGTTGTGTAGACGACTGACTGACTCGTCAAAAACAAGTACCTATTTGCTATCATTTGTTGGTTTCGCTTCTCTAAAATCTATGGTATGGTACAAATAATTTGTTTCAAGTTATTTAATGTAGTGGTGGTGGGGGAGTTGGTGGTGGTGGTGGTGAATCTACAATAGAATACAATGGGTTGCGCTGATGCTTTTGTCTGTTTGTGGGTATGTGTGTGCGACAACACAAATGTATTTATGTATATATGTATAGAGGGAGAACATTTGAGAGATTTCAAACTTTCTTTTTTTTGGATAAAACTGAATAAAAAACTTAAAGAAACATAAGTGGTCGATTCAAATGCATTTGTTTTTCTTAAAATGCATACTCTAATACAAAACAGTATGCTGTTTTCTGCTCTTCCGTGGCTATACATAACTGTGCATGAATTGTACTAGGCACAGATTTGGTCAAAGATTAAGAAGGATCTTAGGATGTACTGTACTGACATCTAGTGGCTGATCTGGCAAGTTGCAGAAGTAGGTAAAATGTTCGAATGTGAAATGTTCAGGAAGAAAGCAGTGTGACGACGCAGAGGTGTCACCTTGCGAATATGCAACCTTTCCAAGCTACCAATGCAGCATTGTCTCTTCAAAACAGATGTCAAATTAAGAAAACTGCATTAGAGCCCCCAGATGCTTAAATGATAAGTTGACTATGCAGTATGCACTAGCGCGGAACAGACATTTGCATTGAGATCGCTCACTCCAAATGTGCGCTCATCACCACCAGAGGTCAGTGTTGTCATAGCTATGCATTCTGCGTTCCTCAAAAGGTAAGATGTGATAAAAAAACAGTTTGCGTCTCTGAAAATAATGGATACTTTGGAGTACTTTCTTGATGATCTGCTGTAACAAACTCACAGCCAGTAGTAGTTCAAATATATATGATTATATTACATGCAGGAACGTCCTGTTTTACAGACAAACATATCCAAAAATGAAGCACCATCATGCTCAGAAAATAGGCAAAATATATTTTTTTCAATGACACGCATTTAGAAGTGATTTTAATTGGGGGCCAACTCCATGTTTTTAAGAAGTTGGAGGGGACCCGACCCCACTGTCACCCCCGGGATCTGAGTAGATTAGAATAGATCAATAGATGAGGTTGAAAACCACAGACCACAGCAAACACACTACTGCAGTTCAACCGTATGAAAGTAAATACTTTAATTTGGTTGATGGCCAAAAAACCCGAGGTGGCAGGGGTTTGACCTGCAATTAAAAAGATAAAGCGAATTAAAATACCATGGATTGAATAATAATGAATAGAATCCGTTCCACCTGGCCCGGTCTATTGTGTGTACAGAGGGAATCAGGAGTCCCTGCTCTTTCCGTATGATATTCCAGCTGCTGAGTAGAAGAGCCATGCAGCAGGAGAGCATCTTGTGGAAAGCAGACAGCGGCCGGCAACCTGCCAACCGTCAATGTAGGTCCTGCCCCAGCAGACGCACACATGTGATCCCACGACTGGCAACGCCTCCCATTCCCTCTGTAGGTCGACGCAATAACGCCAGGGTCAGGGCTTGTGTGCAGGCATGGGCTTGCGGCATGTTGAGCGGGCTGGAATAAAGTTCAATTTTAAGCAATACATTTAAATAAAGGCCATTTAGCAGACGCTATTATCCAAAGCGACGTACAACGGCTCATACACACAGGTCAACCATGCAAGGCGACAGCCGGCTCGTCAGGAGCAGTCAGGGTGAGGTGTCTTGCTCAGTGATACCTCAACACTCTAGCAAGGAGGATCCGGGGATCGAACTCGCAACCCTCCGGTTACCAGCCAACCTGCTCTACCTCCTGAGCCAAGCCGACCTAACAACAACAACAACAACAACAACAACAACAACAACAGCAGCGTGGTAAACGTCCACAAGCAGCAGCTAGAGACAACGCCATCACGAGGCTTCCTGGCTGGCCGTTATCTCTGTGGCCGTACCCAAATAGATACGGGCACAACTTTTTTTTTTTTTCTTTCTTTTTCTTTTTTTATTATTTCGCCATGTACACAGGTACTAGGAATTCTTGACCGTATCTATTGACGGTGTCCTTCGCGGGTACCTCCTGCGTCTGATACAAGTGGTCCCACCCAACCCCAGCCCCGGCCCATCCCATCACAGCCCTGAATTAAAACGGAGGGCGAGCCACATCTGTCCAACCTCCAGATGAACCGCACCGCTCGTCATCCGCTTTGGCGTCAGAACTCGCGCATGATCCGTTGCTATAGCTACCCGGCAACGTTGTGCGTGCGGCGGGAAGAGCAGCCGTGTGCGGATGCTGTGGGTCATGTGACCCCGGATTGGTGGTGTGTAAGACTTAATTGGTAATCTCTGATAGACAAACAGGCCGACAGATGGATAGATATATTGCATTGACAGATGGCTGGATGGATAAAAAAAAAATTAACTGCTTTACATTTAGTTTCTTTTTAAACAGGCAATGTCTTTGTTGAACTGCAGACTACACTTGGGGAAAAAGCTCAGTAACCAGTATATTACTTGACTACTTCAGAATTCCTGAGGTAGTCTTTATGCAAAACATTTCCATAGAAGGTCTCTTTTTTTGTCTGATTGCATTGATGACAATTGATCGTTCAATCCACCTTCTCACGCGGCATTTTTAGCATTTCTCCCTCCTCTCTCCATATCTCGTGCTACCAATCTCCCTCTCTCTATTTCTCCCTCACCCTCCCGCCCTCTCCCACTCTCTCTCTCTCTCTCTCTCGCCACCTCGCTCCCCGGGCCATCTCACTCACTCCCCCTAGAGTCTTGTCTTCAACAATCATGGTCACGTTGAACCTGAAAATCAAATTCCACAGCATGGAAGGATCCCATCACAAAGAAGACAGCAGGGGAAGTGTCAAAGGCAGTTGTGGCTCTGTGACCAATGCCTGCCAACATTGCAGAAACATCCCCAAAAAAAATATTCTTGAAACACAGTTAAAAAGAAGCAGACACATATTCCAGATATAGAAGAGGAACAAATCCTCCTTTATTTGAAACTACTTCTGTGTGTTAAATGCTGCGGTTTTCTCCCACTAGAGAATTTCGTTGAGATCTATAAAAAGAGCCGGGCAGATGAACACACGTTTTTGCGACACACATTTGCAAGTCATCAGGCTTTCTGCCGGTCTCAAGACGCCCTGTCGGCGTGTACCAGGCCCGGTGCGTCGCAGCAGTGGTGGTGGTGCTGGTGGTGGTGGTGCTGGTGATGGGGGTGCAGGGAGATGAGATGACACAGCAGTCAGGGACTCACGCAACTAGGGCATGACTAACAGACAGAGTCAGACCCGGCCTTTGTTACACTGCAGACTTCACTTGAGGAAGAGCTCTGTATGAGCCAGTATGAAACTGTATCGACCTATGTGTATTATGTAATGTAGTTTATATAATGTTGGTTTTAATGCATCTTTTTAACGTAGTTAGTATTTAGTTGGTTTTTATGTATCTTTTTAACCACGTTGGCATATAGTTGGTTTTAAGATGTGTAAAGTGTGTGTGTTTGCCTTAAAAAGCACTTCAAATAAAAATATATGATTCGCTTTGCACAGCAATCCAGTGCAAAGTTTAAGTTATTAATTTCGTCCCCATTTGATCATTTCACTGATTATTCATCCGGTTTGCCTTGATCAGCTTTTCAAAGGATTCAGTCCAAACCACGTGTTTACAATAGAATACGGCATGCTTTGTCTTTTTTTTTCTCCTTTTGGAAACGTATTGTAATAATACTTCCAGGCAGGAGGGTCAGGAATTTGTTCTCGTCTTGCAGCCATGGATATCCATTGGGATTAGTTGTGTCAGGGATATTGAAACAGACATTATACTGCAGTTGTCAACGGGTGACCAAAAATTACAATAAAATGTCAGAGGGTAAATACAGTTTCGCATCGACACGAATTGTTGCAGGAGAAAAACTGTCCCATCATCTGTGACTGATTTGAACCAAGCAGGAATTGCGTAACGTGGGCCTGGCAATCATTTTATTTTCCTGCTCCTCCTCCTTACCTTCCTCCTCCCGTTCTTATTCCGCCACCTCCGCTTCTATTTGCCTGTTCTCTTCTTCCTCCCCCTCTTCCTCATCTCTGCTCTCTTGCTCTTCCCTGTTCTCCTCTTCCTACCCCTCTTCCTAATCTGCCTCCTCCTCCTCCTCCTCTCTCTTCCACGTCCTCCTCTCTGTTCTCTTCCTCCTCCTCTGGTTATAGACATACACACCTGGGGAGTCTAAGGCACAGTTCCCATTTGTAAAGCATCAAACATGTTTATCTTTTGTTAGCCATCCTCCTCTTATTTCCTCTGCAGTTCCCTCGAGAGGCTCGGAGCACCGGACGCTGGGGCGATTCTTTTGGATCGAGATCATCACTGTTTGAGGAAGAGCTGTCCCCCAGATGCTAGCCCCAGATGTGGGTTTGATGTTTGTGTTCATGTTGTGAGTTAGCGTCTTGTTCTCTGGCTGTCGGTTTCCCCTCCGGTCAGTAACGAGCAGTGCGCTGCTGCGTCGGAAAGGGTCATCGCTCCGTGTTCACCCGCAAGAGTAGGTATACCAGTACAAGGTGGGGCTGGGCGATTAATCGAATTTTGATTGCGATTAATCGAATTTTAGCGTCAAACGATCACAAAACTAATATAATCAAATTTTCGTTTATTTTTATTTTTTATTAAATGTTTTATAGAATATCTAACATATCTTACATATCTGCACATTATATTAGATTTCAACATTTTCTTTTTGACCATTTTGTGTATTTTTTTTTAAAGGTCAAATTTCAAAGTTCTCAGTTACAAAGTGTTTTTTGGGAGAGACATGCTGAATAAATACAACTTGTTTTCAAACTCAAAAATAATCGTTAGAAGGAACGTGATTTCAATATTGACCAAAATAATCGTGATTATGATTTTTTCCATAATCAAGCAGCCCTAGTACAAGCAGACCCTCACAACAACAGAGTGCTAAGGTTGCTACGTTCCACCCTCCCCCTCCTCAGCCAATGAGCTACCAACTACCCTCGACAGCCACCATGTGGGAACGACCGCGCGCCATGTTTTTATAATGGTTGACTTTGGGGTTTTTCGGTAGCTACTGAATGATTGAACAAACGCCGACCTTTCTTGTGAAGAACTGCTCAGATCTGTGCTTTAAATCCCTGTTTCTTCAGGCAGCACATCATTGATGCTGCTGTGTAAAAGTGTGAGAGAAAAAGACAGATTTCATAAAAGACCCCATTGCTACACATGCAATCGGTCACGGCCCGAGTATAAAGGGTTGAAGCGCTTAGAGTGTTTGTCGTCATGCGGTGCACATCTGGTTGCTTTACGGTCCCATTCTGCTGGAGGCAGCGGCCCTAAGCAGGGAGAAGGTTATGAGGAACGCAGGTGTCCAGGAAGAGGGTGGCTTCCATGGGGGAAATGAGGCGGAGTTGTGCTTAGCATCGAGATTAAGGTCACTGCCCTGGCAGCAATGTCCAGCCTCCGACTCTTCTGGGGTCAGCAGATGAAACGACTTCACACACACGAACACACACACACACACACACACACACACACACACACACACACACACACACACACACACACACACACACACACACACACACACACACACAGTCTAAAATTCATAACGTGGGTTAAGAAATCTATTGCAATGCATATTGACACAATATGAATATTTCTTTTTTGGATTTTTTTCTCTCGCCGTTACAAAAGCCCGATGGGAATGCCGGTCGAAGACTTTGGCGGACACCCAGTGAAAGTTAGTCTCCTGCGGACAGCCTTTCCGCTGTTATCCAGCTCTGTACAACATCCTGAGTGTCACCCCTGCACGCTTTCTCCCCTCCACACATACCCAGATAAAGCGCTTTGAAGAAAAGAGTTCATGATGACACGGACTGCCATGCATGGTCAGTTTCCCAAGAAGGAAAGTGTTGTTAATCATGTTTTATTATTCAATGAAGGGAATCTAATTTGGGCAGCCCTTTATCACAGTTCCAGTCTCCAAACGCTTCACAGGCTATATTTGATAAGGGAACCCAACCCTGAAACCCCTAAAGCGCGAGGATAAAGCAAATAAATCATCGAGGACGAAACCGCGAGGTGGAACCGAGAAGAGGGATCCGTCCTTCCAGAGATGGTACGGAGACTGATGGCTGCCATAACGGACCGACGTAAGGCTACAAAGATTACAATTATTATAAACACCCAAATCAAATCAAAGGTTTAGAACTGACTAAACTGGATCAGCTGTGACTAGAGTACAAACAGGACGCACACACACACACACACACACACACACACACACACACACACACACACACGCACACACACACACACACACCAGAACAAACAATCTAAAACCCTGCCACAACATCCAATTCCTACATCCTCCCCTGACCTTTAGCTAGCAAATAAACCGAAATGCAGTCATACACCCAGCGGCACCATGCAAATACCAGCATCTGCTATCTGAGGCTTGACCACCCAGTTTACTCTCCATGCTGTGTGCAGTGTGGGATTACCACTGCAGCTAATTAAAAGGGGCTGCGCTTTACCGTCGACGGACGAAAAGCAGATGTAACGCACTTCGAGGACCACGATCGCGGAACTCACTATTGATGTCCGTTCCTTGTATCCGCATAGAACAGGGGAGGAAATGTTTTAGGTCTGATGCCCCTTCCATGAGCTACTCTCTGCAGGAGGGCTTGAAACTGAAGGATTTGACTTCTCACAGACAGTTCTGGGCAGTTTCTGTGTTTAAGGACTAAAATTGTTCACATGAATTTCAAACTGATTCGTTGTATCCTTAAACCAGAGATTCCTGCTTGTCTATGAATGCCTTTTGTGCTTTTAGTGGTGTCTCTTAAGTACCCTGGTGTAGTTTTATGCTGCAGTTCCCCCTCTGAAAAAATAGATTCTAATCTCAATGATTCTTGCCTTGGGTTCAATAAAGGTTAAATAAAAGATTGCAGCAAACTAAAAAAGGTTTGGTTCACAGTCTCACTTAATGTCTGAATAGCAGAGGAAATGTGCTTATGTTTCACTGTGTGTCAGCGCTAGAAAAAGCTGCAGCAGGCCCAGGGCTATGGCTGCTGGTTGCAAGGGCGTTTACAAGGGCGTGTAATAGGGGTAGGGACTTACAGGGCTCAAAGCTGGTGAAAGGCCCCTCGGAAATCAGAATTTAACTGGTTTATTTGTAAATTAAAAAAATCATTATCACAACAAATAAAACCCAATGAGTTATGGTCGAGTCCATAGACTAAGGGGCCACTCACACTAGGGCCGCGGCCCCGTGCCCGAGCTCATTTGCATACTAAAGTCTAGAACGTTTGGCTAGTGTGACCACGCCATCCGTATTCCAGCACGGAACAGCCCCTTGGCCACGGCGCACTTGGGAGAGGTGTGCCGTGGCCAAAGTACAGATGCTAATGAGATGACGCGCGGATACGCAACGTGAGCTGGATGACGTAGTCCTTGCGCTACCCTTCTTTCTTTATAGGTCCATGCCCTCCTTCCCCACAAAAAATCATTTTAAACAATGGCGGCAAGCGGTTCACGAGTGGGTTTACGTTGGTGCGATAGTGAAGTCGAGTGTTTACTTGCAGCTGGACACCACGCTTGGTGATGACGTATTTATCGTATTACGACGTGATGACGTATGTATGAAGGAGCAATCGTGCCCAGGCCACGGCCTTTGGGAGCAGTGTGACCACGGGCCAGTGGGGGGAGTGGGGAGGGGGGGAATCGTGCTGAATCTTCCTGCAGCACGGAACAGGCAAACTGGCCTAGTGTGAGTGCGTCCTAAGAGACCTCAAAAACATGTATAGGCTATTACTGATTCTCCAAGATGGGCCAAAGTCACATGTGGTTCTGTCCGCGGCCTAACACATGTTTCGTTGGTAATCAGTGGTTTACTAGGTTATATACAGTCAAATAAAATACAATTTTATTATTTTGTCAAATAAAAACGAAAGGGGCCCCGGTGCTTGTATACATGGCCCAGAATTTGGTGCTACGCCCCTGGCCGGTTGCAGATGTGGTTTGGGACTGGCTCATCGGGAGCGGACTGACGCAGCTTCTGGGCCTGTTCAGCCTGTGTGCGCCTGTGGCAGTTCACACTGTTACCATGGAGATCGCCGGGAAATATCAATAGCCCTAATGGCAAAGTTCCTCCATCTCTGGTCTGATCACATCGAACCGAAGGGCTGAACGTTGCCCAGTGGCATTTGAGCCAAGTTTTGAAACTATGTTGAGCTATCGACCATAACAGCCACATGGAATAATGGCTTTGAGGAGCCGCCTCTTCGTTCAACAGTCGAGTTCTGATCCAAAGTGACAATCTGGTTGAGGAATAACAACGAGTAACGATGTGCTTCAGCAACACAGAAAAAACGCATCACAAGATCTAGACAGAATTACAGTCTCTTTGTGTAACAAACATGTTTACCGATATTATTCTTGTACAAAGTTAACCCGTTTTCTTTCAGTCTTAAAAATGAAAGGTTATTTTGTACTGCAGCAATCGTTTAATGGTTATGGTCTCCAATGTGTTCATGACCATGACTAATACAATCTAGCGTTCATAGCGTTCAACATATCACATTTATTTGAGCGGGATGTCATTCAAACATTTATATTAGATTTATCATCGTCTCTCGGGTTCAATGGCCTGTCATGACGTATCCAGATGTCAACTTGGAACCAAGCTCGTTCCTTTCAGAGAGGCCGTTCTGTTTATCCATTACCCCCTTAGCGCTGTGATTTCAGATTAATAAGCTGGCCAAGAAATATTCAACTGCGCAACATTTCCAATGACACAACAAACACTTAAAAGACTGTGGTGTCGACCCTTGCTTTGCCCAGCAGAAAATAAATCTTTTATTTTTATTTTTACTCAATTACCCTTCTGTATATCATTAACATGTTTAACGATGAAAATTTACTTTATGTTTACCAGGTTTGGTCAACATAAAGTGTCATTGTTCGACCATCTTTCCAGTACCTTCCGCATCTAAGCCGTCTCCAGTTGTCAATAGCTTGGTGCGGCATCATGCATTTATTTATTATTTCAATTCTACCGAGTCACCGGCTGCACTGACACCCTGCTAATGAGAATGTCAGCAGTAGGATCTACACTCCCATAAGAAATACTGGAGACAGAGAGAGAGAGGGGAGAGCGATAGAGGGGATCGAGAGAGGAGCGAGAGAGAGAGAAAGAGAAAAATGGGAGCGAGCGAGCGAGAGAGAGAGAGAGGCGATCTAGATAGAGGAGCGTGACAGAGAGAGAGGAGAGCGAGAGAGAGAGATAGAGAGAGAGAGGGGAGCGAGAGAGCAAGAGGGGAGCAAGAGGGAGAAGGGAGCAAGAGAGTGCGACAGTGAGAGTGCGAGAGAGAGAGGAGAGCAATCGAGAGCGAGAGAGAACTCCCATGCATCTTCTTATATAGAGAAGGAGACATCATATTCCCTCAAGCGTTCGTACTGCTGTAGACTGTATTTATATCTGCGCAGTAGAGCGAGCTGTAGAGAGGTCACACTTTGGCACGTATAGAAGCTAATCTCTAGATTGCTCCAGTAAAGTAAAGTTGACTCAGTGTCCCACCTCAAAAAGGCCCATGAGTTACAATGATGCAAATAAAGCATGGTGCCAAGCCATCACCGATCAGTGGTCGGACTGGTCAGAAAAAACCTTCCCTTTAGTGATCAAAGGAAATCTATCACAAGGCCCGGAGCAGAGTGACCAATCAGCTGGTTGGGGTGTTCAGCCTTATTGAAAGTGTTGCCCTGTCGATGAGATGGGTGTGAGCTTCTATACGTGCATCCCACTGAATCAACACAGATTGAGAATCCAATCAAATAATGCATGGCGGTAGCAATCTGACAAATAGAAAAGATTGACTGGGGCGTCATTTTGGTGCAAAGGATGCACGGAGGCACATCCCATAATCAAAAGGATACACAATAAGGCTGCAGGGTGCAGACCTTTCTAGTGTCAATAACCAAGGCCGGAGCCAGGCCTCAATGTTGGCTGTTGAAGGCATGCTTGTTAGTTTCTTGTTCTGCTCTGGTCTTTGTGTGTGTACCGGGAACAGAGCCAATTGTTTTAAAGGTGTACCGGGAGGGAGGGGATGAGGGAGGGAGGGAGTGAGGGAGGGAGGGGAGGGAGGGGAGCGAGGCTTCACGGCGCATCTTGCCGTGAAGCCTTTGTATCAAAGCGCTCTTGACACCTCTTATCTCCCCCCTCATCCTCTATTGGACAGATCTGTTTAGTTGGGCTGAGAGGACCGCTGGCTGCTGCCGGGACGTCCACCCGGCGAGGTGTGTGGGCGAGCAGAGCAGTCAATCTCTCGCCTTGGCAGCCTACTGTGGGCCCCCCGGCGCGCGCGCACACACACACACACACACACACACACACACACACACACACACACACACACACACACACACACACCCCCCCCCCCCCCCCCCCCCCCTCCCGGCACCCCGAGGCTGTCACTCAGAGGTTTGCTGCGCCATGCATTTTGCATAATATTTACAATTAGGGACGTCCTTGATTACAAATTTGCATCGACAAATCCGATTTGTCAAGCCAGATCCATCTACAAATCCTATATTTTTTTCATACATATGCGTCTCAATGAGGCATCGTTTTTTTTTACTTTTTGCGTGGTTTAAACGCTTCAAGATAATACATTGGCTTATCGGTTTCCCCCGTACACTCCATAATAGGCGAAGCGCATATCTCACAATATGGTGACAATGTGCTTGTCCGTTCATGTCAGCATCTGAATTCAATTTGACAGAAAATATAGCCTTGTATTTGTCACTTTAGTGTAGGCCAATATAAAATACTGTTATTAATATAATACGGCGACGAAATGGCATCTGGCAGGAGACTAAGGGCTCTGTCTGAATACGCACACGTGTTCACATCCGATCATCATTCGATCAAAAAACCTGCAATGAGTCCTTGGAAGTATTTGACACATAGATCAAAGAACATTTGATTTAGCAGAACAACAAGCATGCCTCAAGAGTACCGACAGAGATGCTGGTTCAACTTCTCACCATCGCGTGCGGTAAAAATATCACCTCTATAATTCTTTGGGATCATCTTCAGGGTGGCACGAGACATGTCGAAAGAACCTCCCATCCATAAAGATTTTAACAGAAGCGCATTAACAGAATATACACACGCATAAGCCGCACATATGCAAACGCCACGACACAAATGCAAACAAAGCACCCAAATGGGAGGGAGCGTCAACGGATATTGACTTAGGTATGGGCGACGATTGCCGGAGGACCTTTATAAATTATCATTATCTTATTATCATCATACAGAATTTGGAAAGCCTGGCTTTGCCACTCCCATTACACAAAGGCGTTATCAAGCAAACAATAAGAACATTTATTAAAAGCACAACATAAAACAGCAAATTGCACACAGACGACCAAGTCATTGCACACCACGATAAAAAATATAGGCTTTTGATAGGCTTTTCCTTCCAGAAGCCAAGCAATGTGGTGCCTCAACTCATTTAGCAACCCAATCCTCCAGATGGAATATACCATCGTTACACACTCAAGAATTTCACGACATGACAATTCAACGACAGACTGAACATTCGTATCGTCAAAGACTCAAGGTCCCCCCTCGTTACAAAACAATCGTTACATAACTTCATATTGTTCCACCAGCCCATTGGTCAGTCGAAAACAAATGGGCAGCTCTCAGCTTCATATGCTGCGGGGAGAGGAAGTGGAAGAGAGAGAGAGGATCCACGTTCTCTGTCCCGGCCGGCGGGTTGTGCGCAGTGAATTGTGTGTCCCGCGCTGCGAGTTGTGCGGTAGCTCCGCGGACGCCTGGCCCTCCTTGTTGCTTCATGTGCTAGGGCCTCGGGCCAGGCATTTCTGGTGCATGATGAGAACATCAGATAGGCTGCCCAGAGCCGTGCCAGATACTGTTTGTGTTGCTCGGCTCGTACGGCGCCGGATACACTCCGTAAACTGGAGCACCTCTTTGTTACCTCAGAGCGGTGATGGGGAGGGGAGGTTTAACCCTGGTCGGGGGGGGGGGGGGGGGGGGGGGTATTGTTGTTGCTCGGCAATATCCAGGCTTTCTTGAAAGCTTTCACTTTCGACATAGTCATGGCAAAACGGGGGGGCATCTGTTCTGTGCTCGTGAGCTTGTGCGCATGTGTGTGTGTGTGTGTGTGCTGCGAGTGCATGCATGTGTGTGCTTGAGTGCTTCCCATTGAGAGAGAGAGAACGCGATACGGGGAATGCCAGAGACGACAAGTCCTCCGGGGAGCGGGAACGCTGACGTGATGCGGCGGGACTCCCTGGGCATGGCGTCGCTGGCGTGTCCCAGCATGCATCAGGGGGCTCCGTTGCACTTATGCCACTCGTTAATGTGGAAATTGGTTCTCGGTCCAAACAGGCCCTGGCGCCGCACAAGAACAGCGTGCATCCAGAGAGACGCTGGAGACAGAGCAGTGGCAACGGCAAATTTATTTCATAACTCTAAATGATATTGTAAGAAAACGGTTCAGTTAATTACCATGCGGATGAGACGCGAGGGCAACCTCACAGTCATTCTTAATCTGAACTGCTTCACTGTCCCTTTAATGTTGAAATGAGACCCACAGGAAATTACAGTACAGCCGTCAACACCCTCTTCTTCTGCGGTAGCACCAGCTACATACGTGGCTGCAGCAGTGTGGGTTAATTAGTGACGAGGGGATGAAAGGACTACGGTGTTAAATAAAAGACAAGCTCTCTGAACGAAGAAAAAAAAAAAAAAGGCTAATTGCTCAGAGTTCAGCGACGCACTGATCCAGCCCCCCTCTGCCCGGTGATTACGGCTCCGGGGCAGAGCGCACTGTTTCTCTGATTACCAGCGTCTCCGGGCCAGACGGAGTGGGAGGACAGGGTAATCAGAGGCCCGGTGGAGGGGCTTGTTAAGCCCGACGCCGTTGCAGTCCTCCCTGCTCAGAGCGGACCTGGATGCACGTCTTCCAGGCTGCCTGCGGTTCTCCGCTTAAACACGAGCGATCCCGTTAAACCTCAAGCACTCCCAGTCACCTGCCAAGTTCTCCCGGAGACACAAGAGAGGGAGAGGAGAAAAAAAAATCCCTCTCTCTCTCTCTCTGTGCTCTCTCTGTGCTCTCTCTCTCTCTGTGCTCTTCTTCTGCTCTCTGCTCTCCCCAGCTGCATACTTCGGCTGGTCCCGGGTTAGAGAGGCTCTGGTTCAGTCTCGCAGAGTTCCCGGACAGTTTGTAAACCCAGCGCGTGTCAGGCGTGGGTGAGGAAGAGGTGAGGATAAAGGGGGGGGGGGGGAGTGGAACGAAAAAAGGGGGAGGCAGAGGCAATCTGATGGGAGGCGGCCCAGCTGCCCTATCGGTCTGCCTCGGAGACGCCGATCGGAGACCGCTCTGGAAACGACGAGGACCATGACGAAGAGGACCATGCTGACCCCCGAGGTCACGGCGAGCCGGCGCCGGGGGCTCCCCGCGTTGGCGGTGCTGCTGGGCCTGACCCTGACCCTGGTGGGGCCCGCCCAGCCCGGCCGGGGCTATAGCCACGAGGACCAGGACTACTACCTGCAGGAGCTGCTCGCCAGGGAGCAGTATGGCAAGATGCAGGTGTCAGGGGGGGAGGAGCCCGCCGCCTCCATGCCCGGCCCCCCGGAGACGCGGTTACGACAGACCCCGGCCGACAAGAAGAACCCCCGGGGCGGGAAGACGGACAGTAGCAGGAGCCCGGAGAAGCAGACCGCCAAGAGCAAATCAGGTAGGAACACGACAACACTCTGGATGGTTCGGGTGCAGAGCTGGCGATGTGAGCCATCATCAGCAGAAGAGGAGACTGTTTCATGTAAGCCATTACGTGCTTTTGTTTAGTCTGTCACTATGCTGGCTGTAAATCATACAATATTGCATCTCCAGGTAGCTTAAATCCGATATGATGAAAAATGCTCATCTAGCCAGGAGTGAGTTCATCTCTCGATGAACAACGTCTAATCCTCCTGGCTTTCACAATATTAAAACACATTATACCGAAACCTTTTTGACCCGCGGAAGTAATAACATCGAAGGTACATAAAATCACCCTCTGGTCTACGGCTGCGGCGGAGTAATGATCTCTGTAGCTTAATACAATAATGGGAAATGTGGAAAAGAAAATAAGTGCAAAAAAAAAACACAGGGGGAGAGCTGTACACGTAGAGATAACCAGAGGAAATATTTTCTAAAAGTATTGCTCAGTCTGATCAAAAGAAATAATTTGTTAATGCGATTAAAGGCCGTGTTTCAACACCAAGTCGGCCTTCCTTTATCTACCTTCAAAGACCACTAATGTGCTCCAGACACTCCAGACATGGAAGAAGCCGCAGGCTGAGTGAAGCCGCCGGTGCCCTGATGCCCCCGCACATGGGCAGATCAAATCAACTAAATTGGTGATGGATGTGCAACCGTAAATACCGGGAAACATTAGCAACAACAAACGGCCTCATAAGTTTGGCTTTCATGCTCATTGTGCCCACGTGTTGGCTTTGTGGTGGAGCTGGAGTCTGGAGATGATGGAATAGCAGGGAAACCGGGCAAACTCACTGTTCCACTGCACAGCGTCGGAGACAGCGCTGACAGTTTTGTCGAGTTTTGTTACTTTATTCGTAACGAGTACAATGTGCAAAATGCACCAGTCCCAATGAGAAGAACAGCATCGTACCTTGTATTAAAAGGCTCTCGCTCATTCCCATCCACAGTCCCGGGAGCGTGTAGACATAACATTACATAACACTTTTGGACCGTCACATTATGATAATATCCTGGAGGTGCTCCAGCCTCATGCAATGATCCCATAAGGCAGCAGAACTCTTTGTGCCCTGCCTGCGGCCAGCGCTGTCGCGTAATGGCATTATGCACATATCACTTCTGCTGCCAGCTGATTGGTTGCATCGGGGGGACGGCCGCAGCACTAGCAGAGGGTTCGGATGGGTCAACGGCGGCAGGCGGGCAGGAGGGCAGGCGTGCGAGGAACAGCTGTGTCGACGGCGCTACTTAACGTGTTCGCCGGCCGGTCACACGTGGTACAGCAGGGAGGTTCGACGTGGAGGCGGGAAAGGGAAAACAGGAACATGTTGGAGCCGGGAAAACAACCTTGACCTCCTGGACGCCGCTGTCATGAATGCGTATATTTTTCCTGTACATTAGCAGGCGTCGTAACGACGAGTCAGATGCGCGGTGAGGGCCCCAGGCGTCAGATCATCCGAACTCAAGCTGTCGTCTGCTTTCGGGTCGCAGATGAGCTTGGTTATTTATGCTAGTCTCGCGACGCTTTGAGGAAAAGCAGAAAGGCGCAATTATCCTATCCTGGCATTGAGATGCAGCGCTGCACAGTTCAAACTGATTCCACCGGGCTCAATCACACACTGCGGCGCTAAGCATCGTTGTGGATTCTGAGACCTGTCCTCGGCCGAGTGAGAGGAGCGTAAGAGCTTTCAGATGTGGGAAGAACCTCTCACATGTCACTCAGACACACACACACACACCTTCAGATACACATTCAGACTGTGATCTTCCACTTCCACTTGGAATGTGAGTTAGCCCCCCCCTCTCCAAGTTATTCACCACACACACACACACACACACACACACACACACACACACACACACACACACACACACACACACACACACACACACACACACACACACACACACACACACACACACACACACACACCTTATGGTAGATCTATTTGAACCTTTTGGGTCACACACACATCCAATAAACACTTTGAAGCCGTGGGCATCAAGTGCTTGATGCTAGTCTACAAAAGTGGTCACGGTCAGGTGAAACGTAATGACGGCAAGGTGTGCGTGTCCTTTGTGTCTTCCACAGAGAACACAGGCGGCGGCAAGGCTGCCAAGAGCAAGAAGGGGGGGCTGAAGAGCCCCAACAGCAGCTCCGAGCGGGGGGGTACAGAGCACTCCGTCCCGGAGGGTGAGTGAGTGAACGCATGACGCCACCGATCTGTGATATAACCTGCGACAGACTCAGCTCAGCAGTGCTTCCTTCAACAGGGCTGCTTTGCTATTCGACGTGGCTTCAAAGGGAGCTTTCTAATAAAAACTTAACGCATGCGTAGGATCTCAAAAAGAATGAAATATGTTTTGGATATTGAAAAGTTTTTGCGGAAAAAAAAGAAAAAAAGAAAACATATTTTTTCCCTGAGAGGAAAAATAGGGCAGTTAAAAATGACACAAGAGGAGTCAATCACAGAGGCACTGCTGCCGTCTACTGCTGACTGCGCAGCAGGTTGCATTGCAACCAATCACAGCGCGCTGCGTTTGCCAAACTCTGCCGGGCTTACATCCAGAGCGGCTGGCTTCACCCGGTGAAGATTGTATATGTCTGGCGCTCGGCTTCCAACGCTTGATTCGGGGCACTGCACTTCCATACACACTTCAGACTTTCCGAAGACAAGACCAATATTTCTCTTGTTCATGTGCGGCGTCACATTTTTGCAGCGTGAAAGAGAAAGAAAGAGAGAGAGCGCTTTCTTACATAAGGCTGGTTAGGAAAGTGTCTGTGTTCAAAGTGACGCTGCACCTATTATGAGAGACGGAGCATAGGAAGAGGTGATAGGGTGCCATGGAGATGCAGCCGTGAGTTGGGTTAAATGGGGAATATGAGCAGAGAGTTGGATTGGGCCATTTGTCTAACTTGTTCAGAAATGGAAACTCCATGCTACACGCCTGGCAGCCATGGAGAGTTATGGCGTTTTGCTGAAAGATTTTTCACGTGCCAAATCCTGTCTGAGCACCGACCTGTTTTCTGATTTATCTCGCACAGATTCGGCTCTACTTGGTATAGATTTACTTCATTTTGGACCACACAGTGTTTTTGTTTTTTTACGTTTCAAAAGCAGAAAGAAGCAGCAGGAGCAAAGGCAGATAATCGGAATTGAAAAAAAATCCTTGCAAATCCATTTAAGGACTTTAACAATATATTTTCAGAAATGTGCCTAATTGGTTGGCTATTGTTGGAGTTCTAGACTAGAACAGCACTATAGCAAAATGAATGATTGCCAAATGTGAAATACATTCACTGTGGGTGTACATGCAGTTGGATTTAGCAGTTATAGGATTTTATGCACTCCATGTTGCAGCTCAGCCCTGCTGTAATAAATAACATCAGGTTTTCTTTAACAAACATCAGCCACATACATCAACATAAACAACATGCAGAGCTTGGGCCTGAATCCAACAACCAAATGCTGTTGAGTTCATCAAGAGTTGCCCCATGGACCTCATTCCCCTAGCCGACATCTTGGTTACCTCTTGGTTCAAATTGCTAGCTTGTTAGGGGAACTGAATGAGGAGTTTCACTGCATTTAGTACCGGACTGGCTAGTAAGTCAATTAGACCCACGGGCAAGCAAAGCTGCCTTCTTTTGAATTTGTTTACTGATGTGCCTCCCTTTGAGAAATAATAACATCACCTATTATTAAATGTCGTAGTGTCAATGTCCATATTGTATACTTTGCTCAGAGTGATCAAACACTACCGTCTCAAAGTTTGCCCCAACCCCCAACTGACGTCCAGGGGGTCGCATGATGTGTTCATGATGAAATTGTGACAGTTGAATCTCCCCTCACCAAAACTGCCCCATGTGGACGCCATGTGCACCAGCAATAGAGCCAACTCCAATTAACAGACAAAAGAGGAATTATGGCATCCCAAAAGTTCCCCAATAACCCGCTCTCAACGCCAAGAAAGAAACCTTTGTTGTTTTGTGTTGTGATTGTTTCGTAATAAAACCCTCAAAACACAAATCTCAAAATCACACATCCACTTCTGCACTGAATCAGCACAATGTTTCTGTGAGAGCCCATGCTCTTCATTCCCCTCAACATTGATCCCATATTCTCGTTCACAGTCGGTCCTGATTTCCTATTGGCTTTCAGATGTCACATGGCAAGCCGCCCACTGTGTAACATTTACGACCCCTGGCTGCTCCTCGCTGGGCTCTTCAGAAGGTGGGATGCAGATGGACATGATTGTGTTTGCTAGGTAGAATAGAATGGCCTGCAGATGTTGATGCTTCGTTTCCTGGGAGCCATAGCCTCCTATTTGCATTGGAGAAGCCCAGATGAGATCTACTATAGAATGACTATGTTTACCATAACTCTCGCTATCCCCAACAGAGAGGGATCAGGTAGCATTAGTAGTAGTTATACTGCCGTAAAGCCATCTCCCATGCACACTCAATGATGGAACACACCCAATATGCATTTACATGTAAAACAATCATAGGATTCAAATATTCCTTAAATATATTGGTGGATTTATTGTCCAAAAAGACACATGTCAGTTAAATATTTTAAAGGAAAAAAAATAACCTAGTGCCCGGGGTTTGTAGGACTCATCATAACCGGTTGATGGTGGAGCTTGTTGGAGCTCAATATACCGTAATAACGGAGTACTTCGTGAGTACTTTTCGTACTCACGATGACCAGTAGTCTGAAACCAACGGGAGAACCCTCACAGGCAACTCCGTCTGGCAGATCCTCTTCTCCCGCGCCTCCGCTGTCCTCTCGCGATGCTCCGCGTTGAAGCCACAGCATTTGGCGTCTACTGTTTGTGTTAGTTCGCGTACACTTTGAGAGCTTCAGCACTCTTCGTCAACTCAGTGAACCCAAACGGTCCCACGAAAAAAAACAACGACGTTCCTCAAACTTGAAAAAAGCGAAAAACCGAAGCAAAACATCAACCGTGGGTCGCACTATTCGAGTCTTGGCGACAAACTTGTTACCCTGCGTTCACAAACCGTTCGGTCGCAACCGCGGTAAACACACACGAACTCTTGTCGGCCTCTTTCCCACAATGCATTGTGTCCGGAAAATAGGCAAAACAACATTCATTTCAAACTCACAAACTTAGAACCCCTGGTATGCATAAAGTCTTTATTTCTTTACATAAAATAAACGAATGCACAAGGGCACTGCATACCTTTATATATTTTTTTATATTTTATTTTATTTTATTATATATAGAAGTATAGCCTAAATATAAAATAATAATAATTGTATCACATATACCTATAGCCTATGTCTTTACATGATAAATATATGTATCTCTATATACATATATAATTAAATATATACATATATATATACATACATCCATATATATCATTTTATAATGAATAGGGCAGGAGTTCTCCTAGTCAGACGACCTATGATATAAAAAACATTATAATTATATATTATTAAATTATATAAAAAACAATGGCTATTGAGCAAGAACCTCGAAAAGGAACAAACGGCCCCTTTTCATAAACTCAGTGCGTGACATGACTCAGACTCTTGTGACTCTACTTTTCTTTGGACCAACTTCCACAAAGCTTTTCTCTCTAAAGATCCGTCTGGAAGCGGGGTTTGTTTTGACAAAATGTTGCCAACCAAGGTCATTTTTTATTAGTTGTTTACATGGCAATTCCCGAGGAATCGCATGGCTGCCTCTGGAAGCTGCTTGAGTTCACAAGTCTGACTCAGTGCCCCCCAGCGGTACGGTGGCTTCTATGAAGTCAAGGGGGCCGCTGACCCAGAAAGTGCTCCTGATATTCTAGTGACGCCTGGATATAGCAGCGCTACAGTGTACTCCGAGGGGTAGAATGGGGCAGTTACTCAGCATGCAGCACCAGGTAGGCGCACGCTGGCAGTGCTTGCTGGGACGAGTTGTGAGATCATGGAGGGAGTAGTAGACGAGTATTCAAAACTCAAATGATTGCGCGGGATGGATGGAATATGGCCGAAGGCCTGATTTGGCCCAAAGCCTTTTGTTTTTGTTCTACAGGGTTGCTGTCAGAAGGCCTATAGATCAGACTTGTTTTTATTTGTCTCTTTTTCTTTCTCTCTTTGGGAGTTTGTTTTGATCCTGTATCCAATCCGAAAATAATTTACCATGCAAGAAAACAAGGTCAAAATGCAGATTTTCTTCTCGTTATTCACACTCATGCCAATTAACAATACATGCCCTTGATTAACCTCAGAAAAACATTTTGAGGTTGAATTAACATGTTGACGTATCGGCTAAAAACTTCTTCCCTGGCCTGCTGCATTTCCTGACGTCCTGTGTTGATGACAGCTCTGCCCTGGAACCTATGACAGAGACATAATATGCACAAGACGCTGGGTTCAGTATAGATTCATGCCCAGTAGGAAATAGTTGCTTTGAAATTCCATAGCTGTAGTGTGGGAACATCTGTAAACAGCCAGATCCCACTCCGAGAAATATTGGCCACCGGGGATTCCCCATCTGTAGCTTTATTTGTCTAATAGATCCTAACTGGACGAAGCTTTCAGCCCAGCAGGGCAGGAGATGAGTTATAGCTCTGTTACCTTTTAACAACTTAAAGATGTGACTTTTTTTTCTCGGCACATTGGTTATGCCCTCTGGCAGTGAATGAAAACATTCTTGGGTGATGATATGCGTCTTATTAATTCACTCATATATTAAAGCTCTTCTTTAAACAAGCCGGATGCCTCTCTTAAACGTGTGCCATGCATGTGGACAATTGTAAGACAAGTTTAAGCGGATGGCTGGGCTGAGGATGATAATAAATAATCATGAGCATCAGTCCCTCTTCCAAGTCCTCATGGGTAAAGTTAGTGGTAGTAGTAACTGCTATCATCTGCCCTCGCCCCCCAAAATGTAGGGTTTGGGAGGAGAACAGGGTAACTTCTCCAAGGCTGATTAGTTATCTGTACAAAAATACATCAAGTACTATCCAGTTTAGTGCCGTATGTTGATGATACAAGTCGTAGCGAGACCAATGTATCATGCTATAAGTCGTATCGGTCCCATGTATAGTGATATGAGCGGTATTGTGTCCCATCGCGATAGGAGTTGTATCGTGTCCCATGTTTTGTGATACGAGTGGTGCCGTGTCCAATGTATCGTGATATGAGTGGTATCGTGGCCAATGTATCGCGATATGAGGCATTTTGTGTCCCATGCCAATGTCCTTGCCAATGCTTTTGACTCAAAGAGTAACAGATATTTTGTGCAGTAAAATAAGCAAAACATTCTTGCATGTCATAAAATAAACCGTTTTCCTCTCTACAGTATTCAAACATAATGATCAAATGAAACCGACAAGGCATGTATTTTTGGAAAATACGTCTGTCGTTTATTGTGGCTGTTGCACAAACCAGTTTATCCCTTCTGCGTCCCACTAGTGGGTTGTGAAAACCACAGCAGGAGAATGAAGACTGGCCAAACAGTGTTCAAATATCATAAGATTAAAAGTTCAGCCAGGTGCACCATGGGGTCATTTCAGATTTGCCAAATTGCATGTGATTCATGCGATTGCCTTCCAGACATTCTGATTCATTACACATGCGTTTTGAATAAAGTGCTTCAAAGCGTAGCCTTGATTGAAAAGAGTGTTTTTGTTTGTTTAAAACATGGTGTTGATAATTGAGAAAACATGGTGTTGAATTAGTGGCCGACAAGCTTACTTCATCATCTCTACACAGTTATTAGTCCCAAATAATATACAAACTGTACACAAAAGTTCAATTGAGACATCTGACTAGAAAATCAGTTTAGGTTATTGACGATGTTATCATGTCTGCGTCTGGAACATTCAAGCCTCAGCACAAAAACAGCACAGGGGCGATAGAAGATTCTTCAAATTACCTTTGCCCATGTGTCACAGGGCAATTTGTCATTCTCCCTCCCCAGAATGCCCCCCGATGGGAATGGAGACGCTGAAGATTGATGACTTCCAGCTCCACGCTTCCACCATTAAGCGCTACGGCCTCGGAGCGCACAGAGGTCGTCTCAACATCCAGGTACCACGAATCGCGCTGGGAAGGCCTTCAGCTGGGTTTCGGAAAGGCTTAACAAGCCTTCAGGAGAGGTTTGGGCCAGCACTGTTCTCCTGGGGGCGAGCTGGTCTACTTGGTGGAAAGTGTTATGCTAGGTCGTGCCAAGTTTACATAATAAAATCATTAATTTCCCAAAAGGAAAAGGAATAAAGTGCTCCAGAATTTATTTTCGAATTAAAATGTTTGATGCACAGAGATAAAGTAAATATGTTAATGGTAATACAGGCTGAAATCAGTAACTAATAATATACGTTGTGGTAAAATGCTTTGGCTCGTGACAGTAAAGCCTGGCTGAAATGATTGCTTGATTTCAAAACACCCTACACTGGGGCCAAAGCTAACTGAAGGGCGGAACACAATACTGTTTGGGCAAATCCCCAAACCTAATACAGAAGATTGGCCCTTGAGGAAGGAGGTATTTCCTGTATGTGCGAATGTGTAGGAGACTTGAGGACTTGAAGGTCTGCAGTGCTCCGAATCTATTTATTATAGATGCATTTCTTCCCGTTGGACCGTTCCCGTTAATGAAACACATGCACCGGATCTCTCAAGAAGAAACAGGCGAAACAAAGCCAACATTGTAGGTTATTATCCGTTGATGTGTGTGTTTGTGTGTGTGTGTGTGTATGTGTGTGTGTGTGTGTGTGTGTGTGTGTGTGTGTGTGTGTGTGTGTGTGTGTGTGTGTGTGTGTGTGTGTGTGTGTGTGTGTGTGTGTGTGTAAGTGAGAGTGTGTAAGTGAGAGTGTGTGTGTATGTGTGTGTAAGTGAGAGTGTGTGTAAGTGAGAGTATGTGTGTATGAGTGTGTGACTGCATGGTGTGCGTTTGTGTGTGTGTGAGAGTTTGATGTGAAAATGACACACCAAGGATCATTTAATGGGCAGGAGTTATCTGAACTTGTGGGAAATTATCTGACAATCTGGAGGCAGCCTGAGAGAGCAGATGTTGCCTGTTAAGTCTGGGCATTGTTGAGAAGGCTTTTCTTCTCTCGCTCCCCCACGCTGTAGCCCACAGCTCTCAGACACCATCTGCACTTTGATAATTAGGAGTCAGGAGTAACAAGCCCTTGGTTCAATGCCTCACTCTGCAGGCAAAGTTTTAAATAAACGATAAGGAAATAATCGGGGGAATTTATGCCAATATGTCTCTAGTTAAGATGTAATGAGTTTTTCACAATCCGGGTAAACAACAAATGGCACCAAGATCTGGCTGAAAGACATGGTTCAGCTGAAATCATGACAGATCTCTTTGTGACTGTGAAAAAGGGAAACTTCTTTCAAGGGACTTTTGAAGTGTGCAATTTTTTTTGCAACCGAAGTTAGTTTCATTCAGGGCTAGCTTAATAAATACTAGCTTATTAAAGGAAACGGTCATGCTTGGTTGTTTTTCTTACATAAGAGAGGACTGCTGCATACTTAATTGTACAAAATAAAATCTAAGACAGAACATTGGAGAAAGCAAATAACAGACAAAAATCGTACATTTTGCCAACTATTGTGTGATGCTTTAGCGGAAAAAGAGTTTGTAGTTGTAGACTGGGATCCTGTTACCACAAACTTACACAGTACTCCCATATATTAAATGATAGCCTGGCGTGACAGTTCCCCCCTAAGGGAGGTGATTCATGGCGACTAGTCAACGAGCATTCACACGTCATAATATACTCATGCGAATAAGTTGTCATATAATTTCCCAAAGAACAAGAAGATAAACAATCTGGCCTGCAACCATTTTTTCTGTGTTTGCAATACT